>NC_035438.2:32029899-32329899 GCF_002127325.2 Helianthus annuus
TTGACCTCATCGGATGAAAACCCTTTCCCACCGATAGTATTGCATATCGAATCATATGCCTCCAAATGAAAATAAGGCTCCTCCGTTGCTAATCCCTTATATTTCGGTAAACTTTGGAGGGACTTAGTTCTAACTTCAAATGTCCTCCCTTGATTGTTTTGAGGAATAACTACCGGCGACGGATTGTTAGTAATGACCGGACGAAAATGTGCATCAATGCCCCTCACGGTGTCCCGGTTATGTCTTCGTGGCACACCCAATCGAACTCTTGGATGTGTTGGACCCATTGGTCTTTGAACTGGTCGTTGAGGCACAAATTGTTGAGGTGGTGGTTGAAACATTTGCCCCACTTGTTGTTGTGGAATTTGTCTTTGAATTGGTGGACCTTGTGGTGGCAATTGTTGTGGAATGATTTGTTGTATAACTTGTTGTTGTTGAGGTCTACCAAAACCTTGCATTCCTTGAGCTTGCACGTACGTATATTCTCCTTGATCTCTATTTCCATAAACATACCCTTCGTCTTCGTATCCCCCAAACTCTTCCTCATATCCATCAAACCCATCTCTTCTAGCTCCCATGGTTTGCAAAAATTGGTTGTTGTTGCAAACACGATTTTAATGGTGGTTGAAATGTAGATGTTGTATGGACTATGGATGGACCTGTTTAAAATGGATGTGGTGGTGGTATTTGTTGAGAAGATGATGATTGGCCGGATGTTGGGAAGAAAGATGAAAAAGCTAGTACGGCTGATGAAGGATTATATGTCACACCCCAAAAATCCACACGCGGAGTACCACCGCTTGGGAGCATGACCGACCAGGATCAAGCCATCAATCATATCAAACATAGCATTTAATAATAAAAGTTGATAATGTAACTCATCACGACATGATTGATGTTCAAAACCAAACTTTGTTTAAGTAGCGGAAGCATGTAAGTAAACCCAACATAATAATAATGTATGAAAATGTCATAAGTGTTTAATTAAGAATTCATGATCCATGCCCACAACGACCTACTCCTCTTTGTGCAAGCTCCATAAATACCTAAGGACCTGCAAGGCATGCAGCAGAGAGTCAACAACTAGTTGAGCGAGTTCACAGAAAGTAAGTTCATAACAGTAATTTGTATGTTCATCTAGTGGGGGCTTCCCATGCATGTATGTACTAATGGTGGGGGTTTCCCATGGTCATATATATTACTAGTGGGGGATTCCCACGTTTATCCTTACTAATGGGGGCTTCCCATGTTTGTATTTACTAGACTATTTGCAACCATGTGTTCTTCTTAAACCGAGAACAGGAATACGTACAAGGTCACGTAAGATTTACGTGAGTGCCCTTCCCCGAGGACAGTGGTACGTGTGGGGTTTACGTAGGATTTACGTAAGTGTCCTTCCGACCCGGAAGACAGTAGTAGGTATTAGTTTACGTAGGTTTTACGTAAGTGTCCTCCCGACCCGGGAGACAATGGTAGATACTAGTTTACGTAGGTTTTACGTAAGTGTCCTGACTATCCTGAGGACGATGGTCTATTGTCTAGCAATAGCGTAAGTACGAGTAATCATCCATTTCAAATAATCCAACCCAATTCCCAACCCGGGAATCCCATGCCTTGGCTGTGTGAACTCACCTTGGTTTGCTCGGCAGATACACAAAAGGTTCTTGAACTAAAGGTGGTCAACCACGTCCTAACAGGGTTACCACACAAGTCAGGTTTTGACTCAAGTATTGCACGTATAGGTTTCACACAAGTTAACATGTTTCGAGCACGTATAGAACATGGCAGCATTTAACAGTCAAGTAATACATCAAGAAGCCCAAAAGTAATCGGCCCAACATGTTGTGCGACCCACAACATGTTGTGCGATCCAACCAAACCCGGCCCAACTATAATTAAGCCCAACATAAAGAAGTCCCAACATAAAAATACTCGGCCCAATGCAAAAGCCTTGCGCGATCCGGTTGGGCTTGTGCGACTGGGTTTGGGCTTTGAGGCCCAACAGTACCCGGCCCAAATAACAAACAACAAACAGCTTGTGCGATGCCATACTTCTTGTGCGATTGAGGCACCTTGTGCGATTGAACTTGTGTGTTTACTCTTGTGCGACTGAAGTCTCTTGTATGATCAAGAGACTTGTGCGAACAGATGTGCGATTGATATAATGTCCCGGATTTCATGCCATTCGGTTACACATTAACAATTTCCAATTTTGTAACCAATTAACAAAATCAATTAAAGTTAATCGGTTTCCAATTTACAAATCAATCAACATACTTCCAACTAATCGGTTACATACACTCGATCAAACAAGGTCCTTAGCATCTTACTCACATAAACCCTAATCATGTTCATAATCACAACCAATAATCAAGATACTTAAACATAACTAATTCAATGATGCCCAACATGCAAACAACCCGAATTCTTATGTAACATAATCGATCAGTAAGATTATTCTAGCAATCATGTATCATCATATAATCACACACACATCATACGGCCGATTACATGCATTCATTCGGTTCTTAGATGAATATTATGGTATCCGATTTACATCAACATCATCACATAAACATCATTCAATCTATCGAACACTAAGCAACAATCATACAAGAATCAAGCAAAGATACAACACTAACCGATATGAAAGAGGGTGAACAAGAATTGATCCAAACGAGTAATCTTGGTGCCGTCGGCTTCGAAGGAGAGAAGAGGGAGCTAGGGTTTTGTGTGTGTAGAGTGTTTTGTAACAAATGAGGTGTATACCCTATACTCTAATTGTTATTCGCATAAAGGGAGTGGGCCGACCAATCACGGGCTGCCCCTTTGGTCCGTTTACACGAGATACGGCCCTAAGTGGGCTTGTGTGCATTGTGCGATCGAGTGAGTTGTGTGGTTTGGGCTCAATTAACACAAACAGTTAATACACAAAGCATACAATCATAACATTCAATTAATCATTCAAGTTCATAAAGTCGTGTCATGTTCACAATTATTACACAAAGATAGGTTCGGAATTACGAGTTGTCACATTATCCCCAACTTAAGAGAAATTTTGTCCCGAAATTTGGTACGCACTCACTGAGGAAGCTAGGTAAGTTGAATCGTTCACTGGTTTTCCTGGGGTGTCACATCCTCCCCCCGTTGATCTGGAATTTCGTCCCGAAATTCCGCAGTAGTAGCTTCAGCCTCAGTAGTGGTTGCATTGGTTCCGAATAACTGGGGGTACTTTTCTGTCATCTGGTCTTCGCGTTCCCAGGTGTACTCTGGGCCACGTCTGGAATTCCAATGAACTCGGACAAGAGGGATTCTCTTGTTTTTGAGGACCTTAACATCCCGGTCCGTGATTTCAACTAGCTCCTCGACGAACTGCAACCGCTCATCGATAGTGAGTTCCTTAAAAGGAACTATGAGGGTCTCATCTGACAGGCACTTCTTCAAATTCGACACGTGAAAGACATTGTGAACTGCACCGAGTTCAGCTGGTAGGTTTAGCTTGTAGGCCACTTTGCCTATTTTCTCAATGATTTCAAATGTTCCGACGTACCGCAGATTTAGTTTGCCCCGTTTGCCAAAACGTACCACACCCTTCCAGGGTGAGACTTTAAGTAAAACCCGGTCCCCAACCTGAAATTCCAAAGGCTTCCTACGCTTGTCCGCGTAGGCTTTCTGACGGTCGCGTGCTGCCGCCATGCGTTGTCGTATTTGTGCAATCTTTTATGTGGCGTCCACTACAATCTCTGGACCCGTGATCTGACTATCCCCCACCTCTGCCCAACAGAAAGGTGACCGGCATTTACGCCCGTACAATGCCTCGAATGGAGCGGCTTGTATGCTGGTGTGATAACTGTTATTATACGAAAACTCCACCAAAGGGAGATGCTTTTCCCAGCCGTTGCCGAAATCAATAACACATGCCCGAAGCATGTCTTCAAGAGTCTGGATCGTGCGCTCAGACTGCCCATCCGTCTGAGGGTGATAAGCTGTGCTCATGTCTAATCGTGAGCCAAAAGATTTGTGAATCGCTTGCCATAGCTCTGACGTGAATCGTGCATCCCGATCCGAAATGATGGAGGTGGGCACCCCATGCCTCGAAACGACTTCTTTAAGATAAACGTCTGCGAGAGTGGAGAACTTATCCGTTTCCTTAATAGCCAGGAAGTGTGCAGACTTGGTGAGTCGATCCACGATCACCCATATAGTATCATTCCCACGCTGGGATCTGGGTAGGCCTGTAACAAAATCCATGGAAATTTCTTCCCATTTCTATTGCGGTATCTTGGGTTGCTGAAGTAGGTCCGCTGGTTTCTGATACTCCACTTTGACTTTTGCACATGTCAAACACTTGCCAACGTAAGTCGCTATGTGAACTTTCATGCTAGGCCACCAGTATGTTGTTTTGAGATCGTGGTACATTTTATCCAACCCTGGATGTACCGAGTAGCGAGACTTGTGTGCTTCATCCATCACAAGTTCCCGTAATCCGCCATATAGTGGGACCCAAATACGCCCCGTTACATAGTAGGCACCGTCTTCCTTTTGTTCCATTTGCTGCCTTGAGTCGCGTAAGGCTTCAGACTTGACGTTTTCAGGCTTTAGTGCTTCCATCTGAGCAGCTCGTATCGGTGTAGGGAGACTGGACTGAATAGTGAGCTGCAAGGCTCGTACGCGTCTAGGTAGAGTGTCCTTTCGACTGAGAGCGTCAGCCACAACATTGGCCTTGCCTGGATGGTACTTGATGGCGCATTCATAATCGTTCAAAAGTTCAACCCATCTTCGTTGACGCATGTTCAAATCCTTTTGCTTAAGGATATGCTCGAGACTCCTGTGATCGGTGTAAATCGTGCACTTGGTACCGTACATGTAGTGTCGCCATATCTTAAGCGCGAAAACAACGGCTCCCAGCTCTAAATCGTGCGTCGTGTAGTTTCGTTCGTGCATCTTGAGTTGACGAGAAGCGTAAGCAATAACTTTATCCCGTTGCATCAATACACAACCAAGCCCCTGTATCGATGCATCACAATAAACCACGAAATCGTCCGTGCCCTCTGGCAATGAGAGAATAGGTGCGCTGCAAAGCCTATCCTTTAGGTACTGAAAAGCGGTTTCTTGGGAATCTCCCCAACGGTACGTGACACCTTTCTGTGTCAGTAGTGTAAGCGGCTGTGCTATCTTCGAAAAGTCTTTGATGAATCGTCTGTAATATCCCGCCAAACCCAAGAATTGGCGTATTTCTGTTGGTGTACGTGGCGCAGGCCAGTTTCTGATCGAATCTACCTTGGATGGATCGACATGGATCCCATCCTTGTTTACTACGTGGCCTAGAAAGTGGACTTCACGAAGCCAGAAGTCACATTTGGAAATCTTGGCGTACAACTGTTCCTTTCGAAGGAGTTCCAAAATCAATCGTAGATGCTGCTCATGCTCCTCCTGACTCTTGGAGTAGATCAGAATGTCGTCGATGAAAACTATCACGAACTTGTCTAAGTAGGGTTTGCACACCCTGTTCATCAGATCCATGAATACGGCAGGCGCGTTCGTTAACCCGAACGGCATGACAAGAAACTCGTAGTGACCGTAGCGAGTTCTGAATGCGGTTTTGGAGACGTCCTCATCCCGGACTCTCAGCTGATGATACCCTGACCTCAAGTCTATCTTGGAGTAGTAACTCGACCCCTGCAACTGGTCGAATAAGTCGTCTATACGCGGAAGAGGATAACGGTTCTTCACCGTCACCTTGTTGAGTTCACGGTAGTCGATGCACATCCTGAAAGTACCATCCTTCTTTTTCACGAAAAGTACTGGAGCTCCCCATGGAGATGAGCTTGGACGAATAAAGCCCTTTTCCAAGAGCTCTTGTAGCTGCTTTGACAGTTCCTCCAATTCTGATGGAGCTAGGCGATATGGTGCGCGAGCTATGGGTGCTGCTCCTGGAGCGAGCTCGATTTGAAATTCAACCTGACGATGAGGCGGTAATCCAGGTAACTCTTCAGGAAACACCTGAGGGAAGTCGCGTACAACTGGAATGTCTTCCAATTTCTTTTCCTTTGCAGATGCGTTAGTGACAAGTGCCAGAATTGCAGTGTGCCCCTTTCGTAAACATTTCTGCGCCTTTAAGAAAGAGATGATGCCAACCACAGCACCACTCTTGTTGCCTTGAACTTCGAGAGGTTCTTGACCAGAACGGGGAATACGAATGATCTTCTCGCTGCATAAGATTTCTGCCTGATGTTGGGATAACCTATCCATCCCAATAACGATATCGAAACTACCCAAGACTATGGGAATGAGGTCGATGGAGAAAGCCTGACCGGCAAAGACAATACTACAACCCCTGACTACTTGCGTGGTCTCTAGACTCTTACAATTAGCTAGTTCTACTACATGCTTGGTGTTTAGGGGTGTTGGTGCACGTTTTAACAATTTACTGACTTTTAGCGATATATAACTTGTATCAGCACCCGAATCAAACAAAACAGTAACATAAATATCGTTGAGGAGAAACTTACCCATAACCACATTGGGATCGTTCATTGCGTCTCCTCGCCCCAGCACGAAAGCTCGACCCCTTGCCTCGTTGCCATTGTTGTTGTTGTTCCCCCGTTGTTGTTATTCCCGTTGCCCTGGTTATTGTTGTTGTTGCGATTCTGGTTCTGGTTCAGTTGAGGGCAATCGCGTTTGAAATGACCTTCAGCCCCACACTGGAAACATCCCCGGTTTCCACGCTGTGGCTGCTGCTGCTGTGGGTTCTGTGGAGCTGGTAGTTGCGGTTGCTGATTCTGATTTGCAGGCCGTGGGCTCCTACAGTCTTTGGCCCCGTGACCCATCTTGAGACACCTTTGACAACGACCCTTGTTGCACTGACCGCTGTGATGTCTGTTGCAGTTGTGACACTTGGGGTGAAACCCTTGATATCTTCTCTGTCTATGACCACCAGAAGATTGCTGACTGGGACTCTGGTAGTGGTCAGTTTTCTGCTGTTGAGCTTGGGATTGAACTGTTGCCGAACCTTTGCTAGAATCCCCATCCCACTTTCTTTTGCTGTCACTGGGGGTAGTGGGAGTAGCGGCTGAAGTGGTAGTACTGATGTGTTTGGGCAACTTGTTCTGTTCCACCGCCTGATCCGTGAGGCGATGAGCAAGACGCTGAATGTGTTGGATGTTGTTGAGGTTAGCCGATGTAACATGGCTCTGAATCTCTGAGGCTAGACCCTTGAGGTACAGTTCGATACGCTTGATCGGAGGGTCTACCATGGTTGGGCACAAGATGGCTAATTCGTTCGACCGTTTCGTATAAGCTTCAATCTCTGACCCCGTCATTTTCAGATGGTAAAACTCATCTTCCAACTTGTGGATGTCATCACGCGTGCAGTATTCCCTTTTGATAAGTTCCTTGAATTCATTCCAAGGGGTGGCGTTAGCAACTGCCAACCCTAGTATCTGTACTTGCGCGTTCCACCAGGTTAGCGCGATTCCTTCCAACGTGCCAGTGGCATACTTGACCCTGCGAGCCTCAGGGCATTCACACATCTCGAATACCGATTCGAGCTTCTCAAACCAATGGAGTAGTCCCACTGCTCCTTCCGTGCCACTGAATGTACTTGGACGACAGTCCATGAAGTTCTTGAATGTGCAGACAGGTTGCTGTGCGGGTTGACCTATTGTGTACGAATAGGACAAAGTTTAAACACGAGAGCTAGTTTAGGAGTGTAGGATGTAAAGATCCTAGTGTGTGCTATGACTACAGGATATACCTCCTGCTTGTGCGGCTGCAAGTGCCACAGCAACTTGTTCGTTAATGAGAGCCGTCAACTGGGCTTGAGTCATGTTAATTCGTCCAGACATGATCTTCATAGTAAAAGTAGCGTAAGTGAGAATGGTTCGCGAGTAGTGCGATGACAGAAAAGTGTAAGCACATAGGTATTCTCATGCAATAGAGTCCTGTGCATCTAAGCGTGCTACGAGCAAAGTTCTATGCATTTCTAACAAACAGGTAATAAACATAAACCATATTACCTAAGATGTCAAGTCTTGCACGTGGAGCGAAGCGTCGTTGTGGATCGTTGAGAGCACTGTTCTGGTTATAGTCTGGTTTTAATAAAAACGTTTTCCCATATTAAAACCAAGTTCTCTATAACCAACGGCTCTGATACCAATCTGTCACACCCCCAAAATCCACACGCGGAGTACCACCGCTTGGGAGCGTGACCGACCAGGATCAAGCCATCAATCATATCAAACATAGCATTTAATAATAAAAGTTGATAATGTAACTCATCACGACATGATTGATGTTCAAAACCAAACTTTGTTTAAGTAGCGGAAGCATGTAAGTAAACCCAACATAATAATAATGTATGAAAATGTCATAAGTGTTTAATTAAGAATTCATGATCCATGCCCACAACGACCTGCTCCTCTTTGTGCAAGCTCCATAAATACCTAAGGACCTGCAAGGCATGCAGCAGAGAGTCAACAACTAGTTGAGCGAGTTCACAGAAAGTAAGTTCATAACAGTAATTTGTATGTTCATCTAGTGGGGGCTTCCCATGCATGTATGTACTAATGGTGGGGGTTTCCCATGGTCATATATATTACTAGTGGGGGATTCCCACATTTATCCTTACTAATGGGGGCTTCCCATGTTTGTATTTACTAGACTATTTGCAACCATGTGTTCTTCTTAAACCGAGAACAGGAATACGTACAAGGTCACGTAGGATTTACGTGAGTGCCCTTCCCCGAGGACAGTGGTACGTGTGGGGTTTACGTAGGATTTACGTAAGTGTCCTTCCGACCCGGAAGACAGTAGTAGGTATTAGTTTACGTAGGTTTTACGTAAGTGTCCTCCCGACCCGGGAGACAATGGTAGATACTAGTTTACGTAGGTTTTACGTAAGTGTCCTGACTATCCTGAGGATGATGGTCTATAGTCTAGCAATAGCGTAAGTACGAGTAATCATCCATTTCAAATAATCCAACCCAATTCCCAACCCGGGAATCCCATGCCTTGGCTGTGTGAACTCACCTTGGTTTGCTCGGCAGATACACAAAAGGTTCTTGAACTAAAGGTGGTCAACCACGTCCTAACAGGGTTACCACACAAGTCAGGTTTTGACTCAAGTATTGCACGTATAGGTTTCACACAAGTTAACATGTTTCGAGCACGTATAGAACATGGCAGCATTTAACAGTCAAGTAATACATCAAGAAGCCCAAAAGTAATCGGCCCAACATGTTGTGCGACCCACAACATGTTGTGCGATCCAACCAAACCCGGCCCAACTATAATTAAGCCCAAAATAAAGAAGTCCCAACATAAAAATACTCGGCCCAATGCAAAAGCCTTGCGCGATCCGGTTGGGCTTGTGCGACTGGGTTTGGGCTTTGAGGCCCAACAGTACCCGGCCCAAATAACAAACAACAAACAACTTGTGCGATGCCATACTTCTTGTGCGATTGAGGCACCTTGTGCGATTGAACTTGTGTGTTTACTCTTGTGCGACTGAAGTCTCTTGTACGATCAAGAGACTTGTGCGAACAGATGTGCGATTGATATAATGTCCCGAATTTCATGCCATTCGGTTACACATTAACAGTTTCCAATTTTGTAACCAATTAACAAAATCAATTAAAGTTAATCGGTTTCCAATTTACAAATCAATCAACATAATTCCAACTAATCGGTTACATACACTCGATCAAACAAGGTCCTTAGCATCTTACTCACATAAACCCTAATGATGTTCATAATCACAACCAATAATCAAGATACTTAAACATAACTAATTCAACGATGCCCAACATGCAAACAACCCGAATTCTTGTGTAACATAATCGATCAGTAACATTATTCTAGCAATCATGTATCATCATATAATCACACACACATCATACGGCCGATTACATGCATTCATTCGGTTCTTAGATGAATATTATGGTATCCGATTTACATCAACATCATCACATAAACATCATTCAATCTATCGAACACTAAGCAACAATCATACAAGAATCAAGCAAAGATACAACACTAACCAATATGAAAGAGGGTGTCACAACCCCCGATCCCTCTTTCCCGGGAATGGGCGGCCGTGAGCCAGTTGCGGTGGTATCACGTTATTAATTTATTTGGCAGCGGAAATTTCATCAGGACCGTAGTTAGGAAATGTTTAAATCAGAGTAAACCACCTTATTTTATAATATCAAATACATGGGTGAAACCCAAGTTTTTATTACACACTGAATTACAGGGATAAACCCCACTTTATTGAAATAAACGCTTTCTTTTATTTAGATAACTTTTATAGCCACTTTTCCAAGCCTTCAGTGCTGTCCAGCTGGCTTCTAGTTTGGCTTTCACATTTTGTTACCTGAAACGCGTTTTTAAAAAGGTTTTGTCAGTGGAAAATACTGGTGATGAATCTCAGTTTAATCAAGAATTATTAATTTAACTTAAACAGTATTGAGGGCGATTACAATGTTTCCATCTACCCAATTACTCATTCAGTAGTGTCACGTCTGACTGAGGGTCATATTACACATTGGCTAACTCGTCGTCCAATGGTAACGTTACTCAAATTTTGTATACAAAACCCCAACATACCGGCAGTAATTGTAGAATTACAAAGACTCAATCACTGCTAAATTGCATTGTAAAAAGGTTAAGGTTTTGTAAAAACTGTTAACAAAAAGGAGATTACTCACATTGCTATTTTAGGGTTTTCCTTTATGATTTCCTGGTAAATATCTATAATTTACACAAATGCACGTGTGTTAGTATAATAACCCATTTTAACATTAGTAATACCCTCCCCGAGACGGCATTCCAACGACTACGTCGGGCAGAACCACGACAGCCGTTACGGAACCCTAGATCAATCGGGCAGCGTATCTAATACGTCTCCAGGGGTTATAATACTTACATCGTAGCAGAACCTCGCTAATTTAGGGGGTATAATACCCGGCTATAATAACTCCCTACAGAAAGTGTGATTTGAGAATCGAAAATTGAACGAGCAGACTGAACTCCCGTTGCCTCCTATTTATAGTTGTGAAATCGGACATCCTCGCGGCCCGCGTGAAGTAAGGCTAGGCCTTACGCGGCCCGCGTCAACAGGCGGTCAAAGCGTAGCTTGTCCGGATCACCTACTAGCTTCGACACGATGATGACACGTGTCGGCTCCGGGTCATGCCACAATTCAGGAGGCTCGCGGCCCGCATGGACTTAACCAAACTTGTACGCGGCCCGACTAAACTTATGGTTTTGGCGAAGTCTGGTTTCACATTCGCGCGGCCCGCATGAGCTTGAGGTGAGGCCCTACGCGGCCCGCCTCAGCTTAACGATTTTTGTTTTTATTTATTTTATATAGTATAATCTATTTTCGGGGCTCGGTTTTCACATACGGGGTACATATAATGACATGTTGATATATTTAAAAATATATTAGGGTGTCGGAATTATTATGATAGGTGTCGGTTTTACCGAGGGTTGTTATATCCTCCCCACCTTGTTTTAGAGCTCGTCCTCGAGATCTACTGGAACAAGTGTGGATATTTCTTTTTCATTTCTGATTCAAGTTCCCACGTGTACTCGGGTCCTCTTTTGGAATCCCATTTCACTTTGACCAGAATTAGTCTTTTATGTTTGAGATTCTTAATTTTCCTATCTTCAATTTGTAGAGGCTTCTCCACAAACTTGAGTTGCTCATTTATCTCTATATCTTTGAGAGGTACTATGAGTGATTCTTCAGCTAAACACTTTTTAAGATTGGATATATGAAACACATCATGTATTCCTGCCATTTCCTCTGGCAGTCGTAGCTGATAAGCTACAGATCCTATTCTTCTGATAATTTCAAAAGGTCCAATATACCTGGGACTTAGCTTTTCTCTTTTGATGAATCTTACCACTCCTTTCCAGGGTGAAACTTTCAATAATACTTTATCTCCTTCTTGAAATTCTAAGGGTTTACGTCTGTTATTAGCATAACTCTTCTGTCGATCACGTGCTGCTTTCAGTCGTTCCTTGACTTGAATAATTTTATCGGTTGTTTCTTGTACTATCTCGGGTCCAGATAATTGTTTTTCCCCAATTTCTGCCCAACAGACTGGGGTTCTGCACTTTCGTCCATAAAGTGCTTCGAATGGTGCAGCATTGATACTTGTGTGATAACTGTTATTATAAGAAAATTCTATCAAAGGTAAGTGTTCGTCCCAATTACCTCCAAAATCAATTACACAAGCTCTAAGCATGTCCTCCATCGTCTGAATTGTTCTTTCGCTTTGTCCGTCCGTTTGAGGATGATAAGCGGTGCTTAGGTTTAGCTTAGTTCCCATTGCTCTTTGAAAACTTGACCAAAAATGAGAAGTAAAACGACTATCTCTATCAGACACAATTGATAAAGGTATGCCATGTAAAGAAACGATTTCATTTACATACAATTTGGCTAATTGTTCCATACTAAAGGTTTCCTTCATTGGTAAGAAATGAGCTGACTTGGTTAACCTATCTATAATCACCCAGATTGTATCATTTCCTTTCCTTGTTTTAGGCAATTTGGTAACAAAATCCATTGTTATCAATTCCCATTTCCAAACTGGTATTTCTAATTGTTGTAACAAACCTGAGGGTTTCTGGTGTTCAGCTTTAACTTGTGAGCAAGTTAAACATTTAGAAACATAAACTGCTATATCCTTTTTCATTCCTATCCACCAGAAATTTTTTCTTAAATCCTGGTACATTTTATCATTTCCTGGATGCATCGTATATTTAGATTTATGAGCTTCTTCTAATATACGGTAACGTAAGTTTCCTAACTTAGGTATCCAGGTTCTCTTTTTATGGAATCTCCAAATTCCATCCGTTCCTTGTTCTAATTCCTTAATTATTCCCTTTAATTTTTCAGTATCTTCCTTGATTACTGATTCTTGTGCTTTTCTAATCTGTTCGTTTAAATCTACTTGCAGATTTAATTTAAGAGAACGTACCCTTTTTGGCTTTTCATAATATTTTCGACTTAAAGCGTCAGCCACCATATTGGCTTTTCCTGCATGATACTGAATATCGCAGTCATAATCACTAAGCAATTCCATCCAACGTCTTTGTCTCATATTCAACTCTTTTTGCCCGAAAACATATCTTAAACTTTTATGATCAGTGAATATGGTAAACTTACTACTATAGAGATAATGTCTCCAAATCTTAAGGGCAAAAATTATGGCTCCTAATTCCAAATCATGGGTTGAATAATTTCCTTCATGACTCTTAAGTTGTCTAGATGCATAAGCTATAACCTTTTGACGTTGCATCAATACGCATCCATAACCTAACTTAGAAGCGTCACAAAAGACTACAAAGTTTTCAGTTCCTTCTGGTAATGCTAGTATGGGTGTATGGGTTAATCTTTGCTTAAGGATTCTAAAAGCTTCTTCTTGTTTTGGTCCCCATTCAAACTTAACAGATTTACAGGTTAACTTAGTTAAAGGAATGGCTATTCTAGAAAAATCTCGAATAAATCTTCTATAATAACCGGCCAATCCTAAGAAACTTCTAACCTCAGTTGGTGACTCAGGGGTTTTCCATTTAGTAATTGCTTCGATCTTTGTTGGATCTACATGAATTCCTTCATGATTCACTAAATGTCCGAGAAATTGCACTTGTTCTAACCAAAACTCGCATTTTGAAAACTTAGCATAAAGCTTTTCTTTTCTTAACAAACTTAAAAGTAAGTGCAAGTGCTTTGCATGCTCTTCTTTACTTTTAGAGTAAATGAGAATATCATCTATGAAGACAATTATGAATTTATCCAAATATGGCTTACATATTCGGTTCATCATGTCCATAAATGCGGCTGGGGCATTGGTTAAACCAAATGGCATGACAGTAAATTCATAATGACCATACCTCGTTCTGAATGCGGTTTTAGGAATATCCTCTTCCTGTACCTTTAATTGATGATATCCTGATCTTAAATCGATTTTAGAGAAAAATCGAGCTCCTTGAAGTTGATCAAATAAATCATCGATCCTCAGTAATGGGTACCGATTCTTAATCGTGACTTTGTTCAATTCCCGGTAGTCAATGCACATACGCATCGATCCGTCCTTCTTTTTGACAAATAATATTGGTGCTCCCCATGGCGATGAACTTGGCTGTATAAATCCTTTTTCCAATAATTCGTCTAATTGTTTCTTCAGTTCTTGCATTTCAGCGGGTGCTAAACGGTAAGGTGCTTTAGCAATTGGTGCTGTTCCTGGTAGCAGATGGATTCTGAATTCGACTTCCCTGTCTGGTGGTAATCCTGGCAATTCTTCTGGGAAAATATCTGAAAATTGGGATACTACTGGGATATCTTTTAATTCTATTCCTTTAGTGTTAGTGATTATTGAAATCAAATACACTATAGATCCTTTTCTTATACAACTTGCAGTTTTCATCACAGAGATGAATTTAGTGGATCTAAAAGGTTTATCTCCTTTAATTGAGATCTTTTCACCTCTTGGTGATTTTAATTGAATTGTCTTTTGATCACATAAAATACTGGCTTTATTGGCTATTAACCAATCCATTCCTAACACAACATCAAATCCAGCCAGATTCATTGGGTAAAGGTTTGCAATGAATTTTTGATTAAAAATTTCTATTCTTGCTCCCTGCAAGATTTCAGAAATCTTAACAGTTTCTCCATTTGCGGTTTCCACTAGACATTCTTGTGGTAGTTTAGTTAATGATTGATTTAGGAGTTTGCAAAACGAAGTATTAATAAAACTTTGGTTTGCACCAGAGTCAAATAATACTTTAGCAAAAATATCATTAACTAAAAACGTACCAGCAATGACGTCTGGGATCATCTTGGCTTCGTCTGCAGTCAAAACAAATGCTCTAGCATTTCTAGGGTTCTTGTTATTTGCAGCTGGGGTCAATTTTGGGCAGTTTGTCTTGATATGACCTGGTTCCCCACAGTTGAAGCATACCCTGCTATTAGCTTTCTTCCTGCAATCTTCTTCCTTGTGACCTGAGATTTTGCAGAAATTGCAGTATATGGAGCATTTTCCAGAATGCTTCCTTTTGCAATACTTGCAATAAGGTGCAGATGTAGAACCTATATTTCTACGGTTGAAATTCTTAGAACGGAGTTCTTGGGTAAGCCTTTGGGATAAGTTTTTCCTCTGATCTTCTTCCCTAGTACGGATTAGTTCGTCTGTCAAGGTATTGGCTAGTTCTACGGCTTCTTCTATGGTCTGAGGTCTAGGTGCCTTGACTACATGCCTAATTTCTCGAATTAATCCCCAGATGTAACGGGAGATTAACACTGGTTCGGGTGATGCAAGGGTTGGTACCATCCTAGCATATTCAAAGAATGTGGTAGTGTAACCTTTACTGTCTACCCCGGTCATTCTAAGATTTAGGAACTTATTTGCTATCTGTTCTTTTTCATTGGGAGGGCAGAATTTCCTTTCTACCATGTTCTTGAATTCTTCCCATTCCATATTATAAACCCTATCACTTCCTCTGGATTGGAGGATAGTGTTCCACCATTCTAAGGCTGCATTTTTAAATAGATTTGAAGCAAACATTATTTTATCTTCTTCAGCACACTTGCTTATTTTCAGAACTGCCTCAGTTTTCTCTATCCAGCGTAAAGCTGCAATGGGTCCTTCATTGCCCGAGAATTCTATTGGTTTGCAGGACCAGAATTCTTTGTAAGAACAACCAGGTGGCATGGTTCTTCTTCTTTTGGGAACGGGCGCTTGAAGTATAAGTCCATTGTTCACGCTGTTTTCTGGTTCAGTTGGTCGCTTACTGCTATGCTTACTTTTATTATTCGCTTCTTGAACTGTTTGAATAATAAATGGCATCGCATCTATAATTCCCTGTGCCACAATATGCTGAACGGCACTATTATCCATTTGGTTTCCGTTGTTATTATTGTCCGAATTCTCATTAACCACGTTAATGTAACTCTGGTTATCGTTATTCAGATTCTCTTGATTTCCCGCGTCGGCCATCTGAATTTTAGACATTTACCAAATATTAATATCACAAATAATATTTATATATAGCCAATCACATGACGCGCACTTTTTTACCAAAAGCGTCGAGCATTGCGACTTTTACTCTTTTTTTATATAGTATGCATCAATACACACCAGTACAGAAATAAAAATTTACAGTACCGACTGAAATATAAAGCTACAATACTAATAGTATGCATCCGTAGTTTTTTTTTTCTAACACATACACACATATATTATTATATTATTATTACTAGTACCGTCCTGTCATCACGTTCACTGATATGGATTCATCCAGAAATCCATATTGCGCTCGTCGTACTTCCAGACGAGACGCTCTCCCACCTGTCGCATTCGATCACTGCTTTCTAAAATTTCCTCCCCAAAAGTCCTAAGTTCCTGGACATTTTCTGCACTCATTGGGGGTGCAGGTTCTAGGACTGGGTTTGGAAACTGAGGTACGAGTTCCTGATATGGAGGCATAGGGGCCTGGTACGGGTATGGATTCTCTAAAATTTCCCTAACATATGCATCACTAATGTTGTAGGGATCTTGAGGATCTAACCCTGGGTAAGCTCCTAAGTTGGGCATTGGCACATTTTCCTGTATTGGGTTTTGTTGCACGTAGTCCCTAACATCGTCCCACCAGGGGTCGTAATTGTTTGGGTCTAGAGGATCAGGTGCAGGTATCCTAGGTATCTCCTCCGGGTTGAAATCAGGCATTTCTATCTGGTCTTCTACTTCCATGGGTTGGTCAGGATTTTGTGGTTGTGGTGCTAGCATTTGTTCCAGGTTTGGGTCGGCAGCAGTGGTTGCTAAAATATGGATATTAGCGATACCCCTATTGAGCATATCCTGATTATAAGCATCAGTTTCTCTTTTTGCTGCGGCTAACACTCGCTGTTCCTGCAACTTTTTCATTCTTTTCCTACGCTCGTGCGCTCCCCTACTGAACCATCCCCTCTTTTTCTGAGGAAATGGCTCTTCAGACTGAGCCTTAAACACAAAGATCCCTTCTTCTGTGTCAGCAGAATACCCTGAGAGGGCAGGCTGAGAAGAGGAGGTGCCTTCGCTCCTAGGCGAACCAGACAGTTGACGATAGGCGTCAGAAGGTCCTTGGTCACTCATACTGTAAGCTAACAAATAGTCAGATAACACATAGCAAGAAATACAATTATACACGTATTTCCATAGTTTATTTCCTAACACTTTGAATTTTGATGTCAGCAGAACACTTCTGTGGCTGAATCAGTGGCATAGCTCTGATACCACCTCCTGTCACAACCCCCGATCCCTCTTTCCCGGGAATGGGCGGCCGTGAGCCAGTTGCGGTGGTATCACGTTATTAATTTATTTGGCAGCGGAAATTTCATCAGGACCGTAGTTAGGAAATGTTTAAAT
This sequence comes from Helianthus annuus, assembly GCF_002127325.2. Classification (NCBI taxonomy): domain Eukaryota; kingdom Viridiplantae; phylum Streptophyta; class Magnoliopsida; order Asterales; family Asteraceae; genus Helianthus; species Helianthus annuus. The sequence goes on from NC_035438.2 coordinate 32,047,320, forward strand.
CAGAGTAAACCACCTTATTTTATAATATCAAATACATGGGTGAAACCCAAGTTTTTATTACACACTGAATTACAGGGATAAACCCCACTTTATTGAAATAAGCGCTTTCTTTTATTTAGGTAACTTTTATAGCCATTTTTCCAAGCCTTCAGTGCTGTCCAGCTGTCACACCCCGATTTCCACGTGTCACCGGTGGGCCCGGTGGGGGAGTATCGTGACGTGGTTGGCAACGTAATAGTCAAACAACACAATATAATAATGCACAGCGGAAGCAAATTTAAAATAAGATACAACCGAATTTATTTATTGTAATCAAAGTCACAATATCCGGTGTTTATCCACAGTAGGATCGAAACAAAATAACATTTATAGTTCAACAGACTTCTGGCATCCTAAGCTTGCGAGACTTTTTATTGATGCTTAAGAGACAATCCAGCCAATTTCGCTTAGTACCTGCATTCAGTCTTTTTGGGAAAATACGTCAGTTTACACTGGTAAATACAATCAACCGACTCATTTTGGAAAATGATTAAAAATTGGTTTGGATGCACAAGGCATAAACATTTATTTAACTTGGGAGAATTATTTAACATTATAATCTTGTGAACGAATTACATGTTACTTATGCGTTCAGTAGCCCAGATCTTGTCCGGGTTAAAGATCAATAGACACACCACTTTAAGTGAGTTATACACGGGAGTACGCCTACACCCCGTGCTCAGGTCGTGGCCATCTCGTAAGATGATGCCAAGGATATCCGGGACATGGTCATTAACCCCCCAAAGGCTGTAAAGTAAACAAGACTGTTTAAACGAGCCGATCAAATTATTCAACTACCCACTAAGCGTGGAGATTCGATGCTCGATCAAGCGGTACGCTATGTACCGTAACCCAAGCCCGTATAGGGAAAATAAGTTGAGAGTATTTACCTGATGCAAGTATTAATCACAATAAGCAAAATGCACGTAGCTTTTACTGGTTCTCCTAATCTGGAACGAAGGTTTAATATAAGCTATTAGAATACTAACGGGTCTTTAATTAAGCTTAAGCTTGGACCAGTCAGTTTTAACGATACGGTTCGTACGCACGATTAAGCGAAGACCGGATAGAATATGATTTAGACCCGACAAGTTTGATGACTTGTTTAATATGGGTTTACTATTCACATTCTGGATTTTGAGGTAAAAATGATATCGTTTGACCCGTTTCGGCTAGTTTATGCAAACTAGTTACATAAACCGAACCGAACACGTATAATGCATAACGGGTAACCGAAAGGGTCGCGAACAGGTTTCCTAAGTTAATACGCTTTAATTATGTTGTGATATCATTATGATATCTTCCATAATGCCCATAACGAGTTTAATCCCTAAATATGCCCCGTAGGGGTATTTCGGTCATTTTAAGGGTTATAAAAGAGATTTATAATACTTCTGAGATACGGGTCTGATTTAATCAGCAAAATTATTAATTTTAACAGACCACAACAGTTGGTGAAGAGTCTTATTTCCCAAAATGGCTTTAAACCCAAATTATGCGTTTAATACGCGTATGAAGCCGTTTTAAGCGACGTACGGTTTAAAATACCATTCTGAGTTTTCTGATCAGCATAACAGGCTCAAAACACTCTATTTATTATTTTAAATCAGTGGCAATTGGATTGGTATCAAACGGACTCGTAAAACTCGTTTTGTGGCCTAAAAGGTCATATTCGGTATTAACCGAATTAATGCGATAAGCCTAGCTTAAGATCAGTTTAAAAATAATTAAAAATCTTCAAAAATCCCAAAATATTATTTAACATCAGTGGGTAAAAGTTTTGGTACCGAAAATCGGGTTTAGATAGGCTATGCGCTAATCGCGCCGTTTAATTAATAAAAAGCTTATTATTTACGCTAATGCGCGTATCTCTTAATCTAGACTTCCGATTGACGTGAAAATTTACGTACATGTTTAATGATCAGTAACTAAGATTATTGTACTTCCACATTTTCAAAATTCTCGTTGTATGGTCATAAGGGCATTATGGTCCAATTTAAGCGATTAACGGGAACGTGTGCATGCATCGGATAATCAACGAAACAAGTACAGAGACTTATCCTATCATGCAACCCTACCCTAATGAAGCACTAAGGCATCTTCGAATCAAACTAAAACGGGTCAGAACCGAAGTCAAAGCAAAAGTCAAGGTTTTGCGCCTTTCGGTTCCGAACCGGGTTTAAACAGAAATTTGTCGAGTCGGGCAAGCGTAGACAAGTTTTTATACTTATTACCATGTTATATTAAGGTTAAAACAGGTTACACACCTCTCGGATCATTAATCGTGCATTAAATCGTATTTTGTAATTCTGTTGACTTTTTCGGTCAACGTTTGACCTGACAAACGACCTAGTTAGGTCTGGAATTGGTACTTGCCCTTATAAGGGTTTAATACCCATATAATTACCTATCTAACGGTACGTTTAGTTTGACATACGACTGAGCTATCGACACTTAATCACGAAGTCAACCGTTAAGCACGATATATTGACTTTTAAGCTATTTATAAAGCTAGAATTAATTTAGAAGGGTTAGGCAACTTACTAGATGATTAATGGTTGATTAGGAAGGCCCTTGATCTGCTTGTAAGCTCCTCCAATGCTCAGATTGCTTGTAAATGGTGTGAGGAAAGGTTGTGACTTGAAGGTCCTTTATATAGTGGACTAAGACACCATAGATGATTGACAAACAAGTCTAGGACTCACCACAACATTCCCACAGGTGTCCTACAAGTTTAGGGGTTGTTTTAGGGGTCAAGGGATGAGGAAACTTGGTTAAAGGTCGAGCATACAGGCTATGGCAGGCAAAAGATCAAAGAAAATCAGTTTCTGTCCAGACATGGCAGTGGTGTAGCGCTACTGCATGAGTAGTTAGTGCTCGCGCTACGCGAGCCCCTAGGGTCATCCAACAAAACTTTTATTTAATTGCAGTTTTGGTCCCTGGCCCTTCTAAAGGTCGTTTTCATGTCTTGTTTTGCACATTGAGCCCTTGAAATTAACATGTAAGGGCTTTAAGACATTTTCCCACTTTGTTAAGTCCCCGGTTAACTTTTATTGTTACCCGAAAAGGCCTAATTTTCAATGTTGACACTTTAACCCCTCGCACACGAATCAGATCACAACTTTCTCATACGTTACCGAAACTTTACGAAATTTAAACCGTGTATTCTAGTGAGCATAATTAACCGTTACAAGGCTTCGGGTTTGTCAAAAGGTCACTCAGAGATATAATTTAAACATGTTGACACATTTAGCCCCTGTAATTTGAACTCTCTCACTTTTAGCTTCGTATGATCCATGATTTATTCGTTTGGAGGTATGAGCATCGTGTAGGGTTAATGTACATTATGTTTATTCACAGTTGACACTTAGAATACGTATATTCACATACTTTGCATGTTTGTCAACTTTAGTCCTTCTATAATATTTCTTCCACACGTTTAAACATTTGACACGTGTGCACACATTATAGGACGTGAATTTCCGAGGTGTTACATCCTCACCCCCTTAAAATAAATCTCGACCCGAGATTTACTGGAATAAATAAGGGTACTTTTCTTTCATCGTGGATTCGACTTCCCACGTATACTCGGGACCTCTACGGGCATCCCATTTGACCTTTACAATAGGTACATGCTTCCTACGAAGCTTCTTAACCTGTCGATCTTCAATCGACAATGGTTTTTCCACAAATTTCAGGCTCTCATCTATACGCACATCTGTATGTGGCATTACCAGTGATTCATCAGCGATGCATTTCTTCAAATTGCAGATGTGGAACACATTGTGAATTCCACTGAGCTCTTCTGGTAAGTTCAGCTTGTAGGTAACTGACCCGACACGTTCGACAACCTCGAAAGGTCCTATGTATCTCGGGCTTAGCTTGCCTTTCTTGCCAAACCGCATCACCCCCTTCCAGGGTGACACTTTAAGTAGGACTTTGTCACCTACTTCGAAGTGAAAATCCTTACGCCTTGGATCAGCGTAACTCTTCTGCCTATCTCGGGCAGCTTTGAGACGGTCATGAATCTGGACAATCTTATCCGTTGTTTCGAACACTATCTCTGGTCCTGTTAACTGGACATCCCCTACTTCCGCCCAACAGACGGGCGATCTACACTTCCTACCATATAATGCCTCGAAGGGCGCAGCCTTAATACTGGTATGGTAGCTATTGTTGTAGGAGAATTCGATTAGTGGGAGGTTCTTATCCCAACTATCACCCAAATCGATCGCACATGCCCGCAACATGTCTTCCAACGTTTGAATAGTACGTTCACTCTGACCGTCAGTCTGAGGATGATAAGCCGTACTAAAATTTAGACGTGTGCCCAAAGATTGTTGGAAACTCTTCCAAAAATGTGACGTGTATCTAGTATCTCTATCAGAGATAATAGACACAGGTATGCCATGCAAGGCTACTATCTTATCAACGTATAGCTGGGCTAACATATCTGAGCTATAAGTCTCTTTGATGGGTAAGAAATGTGCTGGCTTAGTCAGTCGATCAACTATAACCCATATTGTATCATTTCCTTTCCTCGTCTTGGGTAACTTGGTAATAAAATCCATAGTTACACATTCCCACTTCCACTCGGGAAGTTCAGGCTGTTGTAGCAAGCCTGACGGCTTTTGATGCTCAGCTTTGACTTGTGCACAAGTCAAGCATTTGGCTACATGGGCGGCTACTGACTTTTTCAAGCCTATCCACCAATAATTTGCTTTCAGATCTTGGTACATCTTATCAGCTCCAGGGTGAATGGAATATTTGGAGCTATGGGCTTCCTGGAGGATAACATCTCGTAGTCCTCCATGAACTGGAACCCATATTCGTCCGTTTAATCTTAAAATTCCGTCTCTGCTAAGAGTCAACTGCTCCTCAGTTACTCCTAACTTTTCATTCGGGTAATTGGCTTCCAACACAGCTTCCTTCTGTGCAGCTAACAACCTTTCCATTAGGTTGTTCCTCACTTCTATGCTTTTGGCATTGATTCGGATGGGTTTCACCCTTTCCTTACGACTCAAGGCATCGGCGACTACATTCGCCTTGCCGGGATGGTATCTGATTTCACAATCATAATCATTCAAGGTCTCCATCCAACGGCGTTGCCTCATGTTTAATTCCTTCTGGTTAAACAAATGCTGGAGGCTCTTGTGATCAGAATAGATCACAAACTTGATTCCATAAAGATACTGCCTCCACAATTTCAGCGCGAACACGACGGCACCCAATTCCAAATCATGGGTGGTGTAGTTCTTTTCATGCACCTTTAATTGTCGTGACGCATAGGCAATAACCTTGCCTTTCTGCATAAGCACACACCCCATACCGGTGTGTGAAGCATCGCAGTAAACTACGAATTCTTCAGTGCCTTCAGGTAATGTCAGTACAGGAGCGTTGCTCAACTTTTGCTTCAGAATCTCAAAGGACTCTTGCTGTTTAGGGCCCCAAACGAACTTTTCCTTTTTCTTGGTCAAGGAAGTTAGGGGTGCAGCAATCCTTGAAAAATTTTCGATGAAACGCCTGTAATATCCTGCCAATCCCAGGAAGCTACGTATCTCCGTAGGCGTCTTTGGCTCTTGCCAATTCATAACAGCTTCTACTTTAGCGGGATCCACTTGGATACCACTCTTACTGACCACATGTCCAAGAAATTGGACTTCTCGTAGCCAAAATTCACACTTAGAGAATTTGGCATAGAGCTTCTCCTGACGTAGAAGTTTGAGAATACAACGAAGGTGTTTCTCATGGTCAGCTTGGTTCTTAGAATAAATAAGAATGTCGTCGATGAAAACGATGACAAATTTATCCAAGTATGGCTTGCAGACGCGATTCATGAGATCCATGAACGCGGCTGGTGCATTAGTGAGCCCAAAAGGCATCACTAGGAACTCGTAGTGTCCGTAACGAGTCCTAAATGCAGTTTTGTGAACGTCTTCATCTTTGACCTTCAATTGATGGTAGCCTGACCTCAAATCAATTTTTGAGAAGTAACTTGCCCCTTGCAGCTGATCGAACAAATCGTCGATTCTGGGCAGAGGATACCTATTCTTGATCGTGACTTTATTAAGCTCGCGATAGTCAATGCACAGACGCATCGACCCATCCTTCTTCTTGACAAACAAAATTGGCGCTCCCCAAGGAGATGAACTAGGTCTAATGAAACCTTTAGCCAGCAATTCATCTAGCTGCGTCCGTAACTCCTTCATTTCTGTAGGTGCCAACCTGTATGGTGCTCTAGCAACTGGTGCCGCTCCGGGGATGATATCGATCCTGAATTCGACTTGTCTATCTGGTGGTAGACCAGGTAGATCTTCAGGAAACACTTCTGGGTATTCAGAAATGACAGGGATGTCTTCTAACTTTGGTTTAGGCTCGTCAATGATCACTTGCGCCATGTAAATGACACACCCCTTCTTCAAACACTTGGAAGCCTTGAGCATAGTCACCTGCTCAGGCAGCCCATACTGGGTATCTCCCCGAATGGTAAGGGGCTCTCCAGACGGAGTCTTTATTACCACTTGCTTCTGGTTGCAGACAATTTGGGCCTGGTTATGAGATAACCAGTCCATACCCAGAACTATGTCAAAACCAGCCAATTTAAACGGAAGTAGAGACAGAGGAAAAGAATGGTTCTTAATGGATATAACACATCCATCTAACATAGTTGAGACGGGTTCTATGGTTCCATCTGCTAACTCTACCTCATAATTTACTTTTAAGGCTTTGACAGGTAATTTCAGCAATTCACAAAATTTATGATCTACGAAAGACTTATCTGCTCCTGAATCAAAAAGTACTCTTGCAAAGACATCATTTACAAGGAATGTACCTGTTATGACATTATCGTCTTGCACAGCCTCTTTCGCGTCCATTTTGAAGACTCTAGCATTAGTCTTCTTAACCTCCTCAGGCTTCTTATTGTACTTTGGGCAGTTGGTCTTGATGTGCCCCTTTTCATTGCAACGGTAGCACGTTGCGTCTTTTATCTTTTTGCAATCCAGGGTTTTGTGATCCGTGGACTTGCAAATTCCACAAGCAAAGGGTTTTGACTGAGTCTGAGAGTTTGACTCCAGTCTGCACTTTCCATAGTGCTGCTTCTTGCAAATTTTACACTTGGGCTTTTCACCAGAATTATGCCCATCCTTCCTCGACTCCGACCCTTTCTTGTTGTCACCGCTCCCACGGTGCTTCTTGTTCGACTTCCGCGAACCATCGTCTTCACGCTTCCTTTTCTCGGCCTCCTTATTCCTCAGCGATCTCTGCCTGACCGCATCCAGAGTGAGGGATAAGGAAATGTCAGCTACAGACCTGAAGGTAGCTGGCCGAGAAGCTTTTACGCTTGCCTTGATTTCCGGGGCTAAACCTCCGATAAAGCGAGCGATTCTTTTTGGTTCCGGGGTTACCAGGTAAGGAACCAACCGGGACAGCGTATTGAAGCTTGTCAGGTAAGCTTGACAGTCTAGGTTCGTCATCACCAACGATAGAAAGTCAGATTCTATCTTCTCCACCTCATGTTGAGGGCAGTAGTTATCCTTGATTAGGGCGACAAATTGATCCCACGACATATTATACAATGGGATTTTTCTGGTGGCCTCAATCAGAGATCTCCACCATGCTAACGCTTCACCCTTGAAGGATTGTGACACAAACTTAACTACATCCCTTTCAGCGCACCCGCTGATATCTACCACCGTGTCCATCTCGTCCAGCCAAGTCATACAGTCGACGGCCCCCTTTTCCCCAGTAAAATCCCTGGGCTTGCAAGACACGAAGTACTTATAGGTGCAACCCTTGTTACGGGGTTCTTGATGCAGTACTAATTGTTGAGATGGGTCACTTTGATGGTTGGTGGACTGACGGTCATCACCATCTTTCTTGGGTCCATTCTTTTTGGGAGGAGGCTTGCTATGAGCCTCAGAATGTGTCTTGGGCTTTGAATTTGGTGCAGAGTGGGTCCTACTTCGAGTACCACTGTATTCCTCATATTGCCTTTCCAAAGCCTGTGTAACAGCGCCGTCTATGATCGCTTTTAATTCAGCAGCCGTTAACGTAATCTGGCCGTTCCCATTTTGCTCCACTGGATGGCTATTTATTTCATTTGAGTCAGCCATTTGGATTGAGCTGTTGCAGAAAACAAGGACAATGTTTTATTTGGGAGTTTTTAAGGAATTACCCCTTAGGGTAACTCGTTAACCATGGTAATCAGAGACCATATTTGGTTAACTTATTAATCGTATTAATTTAGGATTTCAATTAAAATTTATCCTAATTGTAAACAATAACAATATATATTAGCACATAAGGCTTAGTCACATGGACAATTTGAATTTTAAGCTATGATTTCAGAGAATCAAGACTTTTAAGGTTTGAACCAAGTTCTTTACCCTCATCAGACAGGGAGTCATAGCTACCTCTGCCTTATGGCTCATATGGAAGTGAGCTGGGCTCGTAGGCACCATATTACCACGTATGGTAAATTATGACCATCTTAATTGATGCTGTCACACCCCAACCAATGGCGGAAACATCGGGATGAGACGAAGTGTGAAGATTGCTAGAGACATCATAACGCTATTTGTGACAATATTTAGAAATTCCAAATTTCATTTCATTTCATAACTTCAAATAGTCGACATTACAAGAAATTCAAATACAACAAGTTTAACATAACAACATGATAACATAACAAAATTTGATACAACATATTAAACCCTAACGTCTATATGTGTATCTAGGCATCAACGCTACTTCTTTTCTTAGCATCGTCCTCATCAACCTGTAACATGTTTAAAATAATTCAATGCAAAAGCAAAGGCGAGTATACAAGTTTGGTACATACATAGCATAAGATAAAAGTGTGAACAATTCCTCATAGCAAGCATGCGATTCAAGATAAACATTAAATATGGCATGTGTCTAACATATCAAACCAAGAAAACGCAACTTGCTCATGACATAACCAAAGTTTCAGTAGAGGCGGGTCGTCAATCCTATAGCGCTACATATGTCAAGGTTTGGCTCGTACGAAGTTAATGATAAGTTCAACACATAAGAATCACCCAAATTTAAAGTATCAAGTCATCACATATACAAGCATGTTATAGGAATGTTCATGTGTTTAGACAAAAGTTCATGTGTAAGTTTCAATAGGTAAACATGTTACACCCCAAAAGTGGTAAAAGTAAAAAGGGGGAAAGTACGAGTATACTCACAAAGTTTGCATATGTTTTCCGATTATCCAATTGTTGACGAGTAGAGATTTAGAGTCCGAATGTATAACGGTTAAGGTTCAAGTATGTTTAGAGTCGAGATTCGGTGTTTAAAACAACATAAAAATAAGATATGAGAATAACATGGAAAATAATCGTTTAGTACATATGATGCTTGTTCTTGACACTAGGAAACTCGAAGGAGTTTAGATGTTTTCATGGAACAAGGTTCCATTAGAATCGTGACAAGTTATCATAGTCTAGGATGATGTAATCTAGTACCCCGACATATGAACACTAGTTCATCATCAAAGATTCGATTATTCGAATAATATATTTAGGTTATATAATATATGTCCAATAGTTCAAGCATGAGGTAGAAGATTAAAATCTTCATTTTGGTACCTCTAAATGTCATAGAAGTCATGTAGGAGGTAGGAAGATCAAGTCTTCCATTTAGGCACCTCTATGTGTTCACCACTACACTTGATGTAAAAAAAAAAACAACCAAGGAGGGTCATGAACATACAATAAAGAATAAGAAATATACACACTAACTAAGAGAAATCATCAAATCATGTGAGGATTGTATGTTTGGACAACCCAAGTTGTTCCATATCACTCATGTATCAAAGACAAAGTTTGACATGACTTGTGGGTTAAAAACCCTAAACAAAACACCAAGTTTATGAGGTTTAATCCTCTGATTTTAAATGTCTCAACCTTGTTTTTTAAGCTTAACCAACCATGGGATAAGTTGTAAGCATTAGGACATAGGTATGAGATGTGTTAGACACAAGTTGCATAGGTTTAAACAAGTTTTTGATGAACACAAAAACAAACAGAAAGTTTATGGACTATTTCGGGGCATTTCCAGGTCTGATTTCTCCAAGGAGAAGTCTAGGAATCGAACCCCATGATTATACAAGCAAGTAGGAAAAAGAATCGAGTGAATCGGATAAGAATTGAGTGAGTTATGCTCATTTTCGTGAAGGGGTGTCAATCTACTCGAACCCTTGCTTTCAGCTACGGTTTGGTGGATGTTTTGTGAGTTTTTAGGGTTGCAAAAGTGGTAGGGAGGCTGGTTATAAGTGGTATTTATAGGGGGAAGGATTAGGGTTTCAATGGGTTGGGCTTTGGAAGTGTTTAGAAGGGGTTACACCTTGAAACTAGCCCACAAAACCCAACTATATGGGGCTGAATTTTGCTGAATTGGGCTGCCATATTTCTTTATTTTTTTTATTTTTTAAAACATTATAATGAGTAATTTTGTTAATTAAGTTGTGTAATAATGTGCAACAATGCTTCCCCTAACTTGTAACAAGGTGAAATATGAAATAAAACATGATTTAACTAGGTAAAAACTGTAATGTACAAGTTTTATTTACGTAGCAAGTTCCGTATTTTACAACGATTACAATGAAAGAATGGTTATAAGAACACAAGATTTCCAAAGTTAGAATTTCACGTAAGGTTTCTAAATGTAGGAAGTTTGAAAACGCAGGGCGTTACAGTCTCCCCTCCTTTAGGAAATTTCGTCCCGAAATTTATTCAAGAGGAAGGCTTGAAAGAGTTTTTGGCATAAAGGTGATCATTAAGAATTGAAACTTGGGAAGTTTGAAAGTTTTGAAAAGTACCAAATTTTGGAGAACGTCAAGGTAGATTTGCAAGGGGAAGTTCTTAAGGATAGTATAAAAAAAATCATACTTTCGTAAAACCTGTTTATTGAGAGGAACGAAAAGGTTTGTTACTTTAAATAAAGCAATAGAGGTATACTAAGTATAGTTACACAAGAATCAAGAATAGGGAGGCTATTTTATAGGTAATGAGGTAAGTTAGGACTCAAATGTTTAAACAAGCTGGATTGCGAACGAGTTTTGTATAAAATAATACGAGTATAGAATGAACGAATGGCTCTTAAAGAGTACAAGTATGTGAATAGCATAAGTGTTGGATAGATGAACGTAGTGTGTTAAGGATGAAGTCTCGTCCTGAATAATCGGATATAATGCGTTTGTGAGTTGCGTGAAGTTGTATTAGGTCCAAAAGGTCTGCAACACACTGAATTTCTCATGGCACGTTTTACGAAAGTTTGGTAACATGGTGAAAACACTTATATATAGGAAGTACCAACGGCGTATCCACCATGTTTTAACCACATTACGTCCGTTTCGTTACTCGGGGTCATGTTACGTTCCGTGTCTTACCATACACGGTAGTACACTCTATGGTTCTCATACGCCTATCACTATAATCCCGTGTGCACCCGCAATTATACTGATCGTCGCATGATCCACATAGCTTGTACTAGTTATGTATGAATCAAGGTATACATGAATTTGAAAATAAGAATGTGTACGTAGAAGAATGTCGTATGTAAGCATGTTTATGTTTAAGCATGTATGGGACCCACGTAAGCGAATCCCTCGGATTACGCTCGCGTATAGGTACGAATGTACGAATCATGAGTAAGGATGAAAGCATGAGCATAAGTTTAAGTATGAATACGCATGTATGTATGAGCATAAACATAAAACGTGTAAGTAGTATGTGTACAAGTAGAAGCGTAAAACGTATAAGTAGTATGTGTATGAGTACAAGCATAAAACGTATGAACATAGGTGTAGGTATGAAAAATAAATATTGCGTATATGGTGTACGTTGAGACATTGCGGAGAAAAAAAAGGTTAAGTATGTAGATACGAACGCTATAAATGATGTTATCGCGAGATATCGTCTAAAATGTGTATGATGATGTGCATGTATAGTTGTTTAAATAAAACGTTGAGTTTGTCGAATCAAAATTAGATTGAGCTTGGTTTGAAAGGTAGAATATAGTTTGTATATGCAAAGGAACATAAAGTACTCATTGGTCATGCTTAACGTATTTTGTAATGATTGAAATGCTACTTTTGTTTAAAAAAAAGAGTTCACGTATGTTGAAAATTGTCGGTCCCCATGAAGTCTTCTAGCCCACGTGTTTTGAAATTTGGATGACGAGTTAAGCGTTGTAGAGAAGGTTTTTTTTTTTTTTTTTTTTTAAATAACGGGTTTGTTTCATTTGCATCAAAACATGAAAATTTTGGACTTTGAAAGTTCTTGTGAAAACGTCGACCCTTAGAAAAGAAAAAAAATTTAGTAAAAGAACTTAGTGATTGTTTAAAAATAATTTTAACAAAGGATTTATTGATGTTGGAAAGAGTATTTGGTAAACGGTCATATAACATCTATGAGGTCTTATAAGTAATTGAGAAAGGTTAGTTTGATTTCGATTAAGAGTGGAAGTCTCTAGTATGATGATATAATGTGAACGTGTTTCAGTTAATAAATCAGATGTGAAGTTCATGGGCAAGAGATTCATTAGACCGATTAAATTGATAGGTAGCATTTCGTAAGGTTTGGAAATTCATGTAGTAAAACGGTAAAGACATGATTAAGAATCTTGTGTATATGATTTGAGTGAAAATGGATGGTAGAATAAGAAGTACGTTTGATAAACAATGTATTTTGAAATCGGTATAAGTAGGTATTTTGAATAATGATAAATGATTTAGGTATAAAACATGATCGGGTTTGCATAATAAAATATTTTGAAAGAGAAGTTTTGGGTAACGGTCACCTAAGTAAGGGAATCACCCCTAACTCGTTGGTGAGGTTGTTTTAAGGGAAGAGGGGTGGAGTCAATCGTCAAGCTAAGGAAGTCACTCCAATCTCGATGATACCTCTCCACTAGTTGTTACAAGGAATATGAATTTAAATTATATGAAAATCATGCATATATAAATGTATCGAAAAGGTTCGATATGTTGTGCGTGTGAAAAGAGAAATCAAAGGTAAACTCGAGGTTGAAAGATTGCATCGTATAAAATGAACAATAGAAACACATGTTTGACCAAAGTTTGGAGTGTTCCAAAACGGAACTTTGACTAACCAAAGTGGTCGAAAAGTCTTTTGAATTTGAGGAGCATGTTTTGGCCTAATAGGTAAAATACTCTCGCCGACAAGTCGGTTAACGGTATTTACCCTTCCGGTTACTACATGTCCCAAATCAATCGAAATTTCGAGACTTGGCAGGATTTATGAAAAAAAATTCCAAGGAGTGGAACTAGTCGACAAGGTGCGGGTTTCACCCCTAACTTGACGATTTCGAATCCTAAGTGTGGTTGGTACTCGTCGGGTCAAAATTTAATTTCGACGTGTTGACGAGGGTCCACTAGAACTTGAAATTTGAGATTTACCATTAAGATGTGGATTTCACTCCTAGCTTAATCGCGATATCTCGTGTAAAAAAAAGAATAGGTAGATTGAGAGTCGTTCACCAAATTGTGGGTTTCACGCCTATTTTGGTGAATTCGTCTCATTTGTACAATATGAGTGTTGTCGGATTTAGAATAATCGAGTAAAATGCATGAGGGAAGTGTATGTCGAAGGAGATACACAAACAAGTATAAACACATAAGAAAGCATATCAAGGATGATACTTAAATAATGAAATAAAACAAGTATTAACACATAGAGAAATATGTCAAGAATAACACATAAAGAATCGAACAACGAAACAAGTGTTAACACATAATAAAACAAGCATTAATGCGTAAGAATAACATGTCGAATATTACACATGAGTAACATACATGTTTAAAAGAGCATAAATAAGTAACAAATAAAGTATCATGTAGTAGTCCAAGCAAAGCATACGAATAAGGTTCTAAAACTATAGACTAGGCTAAAGCATTCCTACTTTTCCTAATTCCCTATAGTTATGGCTCTGATACCAATCTGTCACACCCCAACCAATGGCGGAAACATCGGGATGAGACGAAGTGTGAAGATTGCTAGAGACATCATAACGCTATTTGTGACAATATTTAGAAATTCCAAATTTCATTTCATTTCATAACTTCAAATAGTCGACATTACAAGAAATTCAAATACAACAAGTTTAACATAACAACATGATAACATAACAAAATTTGATACAACATATTAAACCCTAACGTCTATATGTGTATCTAGGCATCAACGCTACTTCTTTTCTTAGCATCGTCCTCATCAACCTGTAACATGTTTAAAATAATTCAATGCAAAAGCAAAGGCGAGTATACAAGTTTGGTACATACATAGCATAAGATAAAAGTGTGAACAATTCCTCATAGCAAGCATGCGATTCAAGATAAACATTAAATATGGCATGTGTCTAACATATCAAACCAAGAAAACGCAACTTGCTCATGACATAACCAAAGTTTCAGTAGAGGCGGGTCGTCAATCCTATAGCGCTACATATGTCAAGGTTTGGCTCGTACGAAGTTAATGATAAGTTCAACACATAAGAATCACCCAAATTTAAAGTATCAAGTCATCACATATACAAGCATGTTATAGGAATGTTCATGTGTTTAGACAAAAGTTCATGTGTAAGTTTCAATAGGTAAACATGTTACACCCCAAAAGTGGTAAAAGTAAAAAGGGGGAAAGTACGAGTATACTCACAAAGTTTGCATATGTTTTCCGATTATCCAATTGTTGACGAGTAGAGATTTAGAGTCCGAATGTATAACGGTTAAGGTTCAAGTATGTTTAGAGTCGAGATTCGGTGTTTAAAACAACATAAAAATAAGATATGAGAATAACATGGAAAATAATCGTTTAGTACATATGATGCTTGTTCTTGACACTAGGAAACTCGAAGGAGTTTAGATGTTTTCATGGAACAAGGTTCCATTAGAATCGTGACAAGTTATCATAGTCTAGGATGATGTAATCTAGTACCCCGACATATGAACACTAGTTCATCATCAAAGATTCGATTATTCGAATAATATATTTAGGTTATATAATATATGTCCAATAGTTCAAGCATGAGGTAGAAGATTAAAATCTTCATTTTGGTACCTCTAAATGTCATAGAAGTCATGTAGGAGGTAGGAAGATCAAGTCTTCCATTTAGGCACCTCTATGTGTTCACCACTACACTTGATGTAAAGAAAAAAAACAACCAAGGAGGGTCATGAACATACAATAAAGAATAAGAAATATACACACTAACTAAGAGAAATCATCAAATCATGTGAGGATTGTATGTTTGGACAACCCAAGTTGTTCCATATCACTCATGTATCAAAGACAAAGTTTGACATGACTTGTGGGTTAAAAACCCTAAACAAAACACCAAGTTTATGAGGTTTAATCCTCTGATTTTAAATGTCTCAACCTTGTTTTTTAAGCTTAACCAACCATGGGATAAGTTGTAAGCATTAGGACATAGGTATGAGATGTGTTAGACACAAGTTGCATAGGTTTAAACAAGTTTTTGATGAACACAAAAACAAACAGAAAGTTTATGGACTATTTCGGGGCATTTCCAGGTCTGATTTCTCCAAGGAGAAGTCTAGGAATCGAACCCCATGATTATACAAGCAAGTAGGAAAAAGAATCGAGTGAATCGGATAAGAATTGAGTGAGTTATGCTCATTTTCGTGAAGGGGTGTCAATCTACTCGAACCCTTGCTTTCAGCTACGGTTTGGTGGATGTTTTGTGAGTTTTTAGGGTTGCAAAAGTGGTAGGGAGGCTGGTTATAAGTGGTATTTATAGGGGGAAGGATTAGGGTTTCAATGGGTTGGGCTTTGGAAGTGTTTAGAAGGGGTTACACCTTGAAACTAGCCCACAAAACCCAACTATATGGGGCTGAATTTTGCTGAATTGGGCTGCCATATTTCTTTATTTTTTTTATTTTTTAAAACATTATAATGAGTAATTTTGTTAATTAAGTTGTGTAATAATGTGCAACAATGCTTCCCCTAACTTGTAACAAGGTGAAATATGAAATAAAACATGATTTAACTAGGTAAAAACTGTAATGTACAAGTTTTATTTACGTAGCAAGTTCCGTATTTTACAACGATTACAATGAAAGAATGGTTATAAGAACACAAGATTTCTAAAGTTAGAATTTCACGTAAGGTTTCTAAATGTAGGAAGTTTGAAAACGCAGGGCGTTACAGATGCTCTCAACCCATGATTCAGAGATCATATAATTGGGTTTGGAATCTTCTAAAGAATCCTTATATATATAAGAATGACATATGATTTTAACGAATCACTTCTGCCAGGAGTGTTAACATGTTTTAAGATGTTAACAGGGATTTGAATCTTTTAAACGGGTCTTACCATCTTGGCCCGGTCTTTCAATTGACTCGAGGGCTAGGTTTCACACTTAAGATTCTTAATTAATATTTAAATAGGCAGATTATTTTCAAAAGGAATGAATATAAATTAATTAGGCACATAAGGCAAACATGAAAAAAAAAAATTTTTTTTTTTATAACACAAACATTCCATTAATTATACATAGGTTACACGCTGCCCTAAACGGGTCTTTTCAAACAACATTTACCTACGCAGGGGTTTAAACAATTACTTGCCCACGCAGGGGCTCAATAACACACATACCCACGCAGGGGTTTAATAGCAACACATGCCCACGCAGGGGCCTAATAACATAATAGTCCACGCAGGGACTTACACAATAAAATACCCTCGCAGGGGTTGACAGAAAGATAGACCCACGCAGGGGTCAAATTAAACATACATACCTACATACATACCCACGTAGGGGTTTATACAATAAGATATGCCCACGCAGGGGCTTATACAATAAGATATGCCCACGCAGGGGCTTATACAATAAGATATGCCCACGCAGGGGCTTATACAATAAGATATGCCCACGCAGGGGCTTATACAATAAGATATGCCCACGCGGGGGCTTAACAACAGTTGGAAGGAGTCAGCGGTCCTTCTTGCTCTTCCCTTTGATCAAGCTTGTCAGTCCCTGGAAGAACGTTTCTCGCTCCCTTCGCTCCCTGTGAAATTCTCGCTCTACATAGTCCAATCTTTGCAGAATTTCTTCATGCTCTGGTGGGGAGAACCTTGGTGGTTGCGATTGTGCCCGAACAATAGGTCTGGGAGGTATCGGGTACCCACGAGTTGGGTATCCTACTCCCCATGGATCTCCATAGGGTCCTTGAGTGTTATAGTTAGCCGTTACCATGTACGGGTCTGCTTCGGCATAGTTGTAGTTGTTGTGCACTGGCGGTTCGAACGGGTTATACGCCATGGAACTCGTGTATGCCGGAATTGGGTTATCAAAACCCATAGGCGGGGGTTGCGGTGCAACTGGTTGCGAAGGCCCACCCATTTGTGGATCTTCTTGATGTGGCGGGTAGTGGCTGGCACTTGATTGGCGTGGAGAACTAAAATGAAAGTCTCCTGTTCGCACAGACATGCGCGCTCCGGTTCTCCTACGCCTTGGTGGTTGCGGGGGTGCCGGTTGAACTGGTGGTGGAGGAGGTGGTGGCGTGACTGCCACGAACCTTGGATCCTTAGGGGAATCTTGTTGCTGCTGTTGCTGCTGCTGAGGCGGCGAATGGCGAGGAGGCGTATAGTACCATTCGTGCCTGGTAAACATGGCTTGAAAGCTATCAGGACCAACATAGGGCGATCCGTGAAAGGAAGATCCGTCAGAGATCTCTATCGGGTGGTTTGGTGTGCCACTGGCAGGCTCGACAGGGTCCGTATCCTCGTCCATGTCGTCCGCATGATCTCCAGAGAAATGATCTTCTGGACCTAATGGGTTAAAATTTCCTGGTTCTTGTAGGAAGTTTGCCGGGTTAAACCGGCCCCTAAAAACTGGTGTAGGGTCACCGAAGGAGTTGTGCGATAAGGATCGCTGTAATGGTATGTATGAAGGTTGAGGGTTGCTGGCCTCGTAATCCGATCGTGGCCCATAAGGGTTAGGAGGTGTTGAACTGTGTGAGACCGACCGTCGAGCTGGCTCAAAGAGGTTCCTCCGGTTCTGCTGGGGATCGTCACTCTCCGTGGTGGATGGAGCTCTCGCATTCGAGGGTCCAGCTTCATTATTATTGGGGGCGGTGATTGGCCCCTTGCCCCTTCCTCTTCTCCTGAAGAATCTTGGCGGCATTTTGGTAATTCCTGTCAATATGGCATGAGTTAACCAAACAAAATATATGCAAAAATAAAGGTCAAATTAATAGCAGAATTTGTCCTAGGTTTTAAGTCTAGACTCGAAGTTTAGAATTGTGCAATTGTGTAGGTGAGATTAAACACAAAAGGCTAGCGTTTAATTCACTCAGTGTTGGCTCTGATACCAACCTGTCACACCCCGATTTCCACGTGTCACCGATGGGCCCGGTGGGGGAGTATCGTGACGTGGTTGGCAACGTAATAGTCAAACAACACAATATAATAATGCACAGCGGAAGCAAATTTAAAATAAGATACAACCGAATTTATTTATTGTAATCAAAGTCACAATATCCGGTGTTTATCCACAGTAGGATCGAAACAAAATAACATTTATAGTTCAACAGACTTCTGGCATCCTAAGCTTGCGAGACTTTTTATTGATGCTTAAGAGACAATCCAGCCAATTTCGCTTAGTACCTGCATTCAGTCTTTTTGGGAAAATACGTCAGTTTACACTGGTAAATACAATCAACCGACTCATTTTGGAAAATGATTAAAAATTGGTTTGGATGCACAAGGCATAAACATTTATTTAACTTGGGAGAATTATTTAACATTATAATCTTGTGAACGAATTACATGTTACTTATGCGTTCAGTAGCCCGGATCTTGTCCGGGTTAAAGATCAATAGACACACCACTTTAAGTGAGTTATACACGGGAGTACGCCTACACCCCGTGCTCAGGTCGTGGCCATCTCGTAAGATGATGCCAAGGATATCCGGGACATGGTCATTAACCCCCCAAAGGCTGTAAAGTAAACAAGACTGTTTAAACGAGCCGATCAAATTATTCAACTACCCACTAAGCGTGGAGATTCGATGCTCGATCAAGCGGTACGCTATGTACCGTAACCCAAGCCCGTATAGGGAAAATAAGTTGAGAGTATTTACCTGATGCAAGTATTAATCACAATAAGCAAAATGCACGTAGGTTTTACTGGTTCTCCTAATCTGGAACGAAGGTTTAATATAACCTATTAGAATACTAACGGGTCTTTAATTAAGCTTAAGCTTGGACCGGTCAGTTTTAACGATACGGTTCGTACGCACGATTAAGCGAAGACCGGATAGAATATGATTTAGACCCGACAAGTTTGATGACTTGTTTAATATGGGTTTACTATTCACATTCTGGATTTTGAGGTAAAAATGATATCGTTTGACCCGTTTCGGCTAGTTTATGCAAACTAGTTACATAAACCGAACCGAACACGTATAATGCATAACGGGTAACCGAAAGGGTCGCGAACAGGTTTCCTAAGTTAATACGCTTTAATTATGTTGTGATATCATTATGATATCTTCCATAATGCCCATAACGAGTTTAATCCCTAAATATGCCCCGTAGGGGTATTTCGGTCATTTTAAGGGTTATAAAAGAGATTTATAATACTTCTGAGATACGGGTCTGATTTTATCAGCAAAATTATTAATTTTAACAGACCACAACAGTTGGTGAAGAGTCTCATTTCCCAAAATGGCTTTAAACCCAAATTATGCGTTTAATACGCGTATGAAGCCGTTTTAAGCGACGTACGGTTTAAAATACCATTCTGAGTTTTCTGATCAGCATAACAGGCTCAAAACACTCTATTTATTATTTTAAATCAGTGGCAATTGGATTGGTATCAAACGGACTCGTAAAACTCGTTTTGTGGCCTAAAAGGTCATATTCGGTATTAACCGAATTAATGCGATAAGCCTAGCTTAAGATCAGTTTAAAAATAATTAAAAATCTTCAAAAATCCCAAAATATTATTTAACATCAGTGGGTAAAAGTTTTGGTACCGAAAATCGGGTTTAGATAGGCTATGCGCTAATCGCGCCGTTTAATTAATAAAAAGCTTATTATTTACGCTAATGCGCGTATCTCTTAATCTAGACTTCCGATTGACGTGAAAATTTACGTACATGTTTAATGATCAGTAACTAAGATTATTGTACTTCCACATTTTCAAAATTCTCGTTGTATGGTCATAAGGGCATTATGGTCCAATTTAAGCGATTAACGGGAACGTGTGCATGCATCGGATAATCAACGAAACAAGTACAGAGACTTATCCTATCATGCAACCCTACCCTAATGAAGCACTAAGGCATCTTCGAATCAAACTAAAACGGGTCAGAACCGAAGTCAAAGCAAAAGTCAAGGTTTTGCGCCTTTCGGTTCCGAACCGGGTTTAAACAGAAATTTGTCGAGTCGGGCAAGCGTAGACAAGTTTTTATACTTATTACCATGTTATATTAAGGTTAAAACAGGTTACACACCTCTCGGATCATTAATCGTGCATTAAATCGTATTTTGTAATTCTGTTGACTTTTTCGGTCAACGTTTGACCTGACAAACGACCTAGTTAGGTCTGGAATTGGTACTTGCCCTTATAAGGGTTTAATACCCATATAATTACCTATCTAACGGTACGTTTAGTTTGACATACGACTGAGCTATCGACACTTAATCACGAAGTCAACCGTTAAGCACGATATATTGACTTTTAAGCTATTTATAAAGCTAGAATTAATTTAGAAGGGTTAGGCAACTTACTAGATGATTAATGGTTGATTAGGAAGGCCCTTGATCTGCTTGTAAGCTCCTCCAATGCTCAGATTGCTTGTAAATGGTGTGAGGAAAGGTTGTGACTTGAAGGTCCTTTATATAGTGGACTAAGACACCATAGATGATTGACAAACAAGTCTAGGACTCACCACAACATTCCCACAGGTGTCCTACAAGTTTAGGGGTTGTTTTAGGGGTCAAGGGATGAGGAAACTTGGTTAAAGGTCGAGCATACAGGCTATGGCAGGCAAAAGATCAAAGAAAATCAGTTTCTGTCCAGACATGGCAGTGGTGTAGCGCTACTGCATGAGTAGTTAGTGCTCGCGCTACGCGAGCCCCTAGGGTCATCCAACAAAACTTTTATTTAATTGCAGTTTTGGTCCCTGGCCCTTCTAAAGGTCGTTTTCATGTCTTGTTTTGCACATTGAGCCCTTGAAATTAACATGTAAGGGCTTTAAGACATTTTCCCACTTTGTTAAGTCCCCGGTTAACTTTTATTGTTACCCGAAAAGGCCTAATTTTCAATGTTGACACTTTAACCCCTCGCACACGAATCAGATCACAACTTTCTCATACGTTACCGAAACTTTACGAAATTTAAACCGTGTATTCTAGTGAGCATAATTAACCGTTACAAGGCTTCGGGTTTGTCAAAAGGTCACTCAGAGATATAATTTAAACATGTTGACACATTTAGCCCCTGTAATTTGAACTCTCTCACTTTTAGCTTCGTATGATCCATGATTTATTCGTTTGGAGGTATGAGCATCGTGTAGGGTTAATGTACATTATGTTTATTCACAGTTGACACTTAGAATACGTATATTCACATACTTTGCATGTTTGTCAACTTTAGTCCTTCTATAATATTTCTTCCACACGTTTAAACATTTGACACGTGTGCACACATTATAGGACGTGAATTTCCGAGGTGTTACACCAGCTGGCTTCTAGTTTGGCTTTCACATTTTGTTACCTGAAACGCGTTTTTAAAAAGGTTTTGTCAGTGGAAAATACTGGTGATGAATCTCAGTTTAATCAAAAATTATTAATTTAACTTAAACAGTATTGAGGGCGATTACAATGTTTCCATCTACCCAATTACTCATTCAGTAGTGTCACGTCTGACTGAGGGTCATATTACACATTGGCTAACTCGTCGTCCAATGGTAACGTTACTCAAATTTTGTATACAAAACCCCAACATACTGGCAGTAATTGTAGAATTACAAAGACTCAATCACTGCTAAATTGCATTGTAAAAAGGTTAAGGTTTTGTAAAAACTGTTAACAAAAAGGAGATTACTCACATTGCTATTTTAGGGTTTTCCTTTATGATTTCCTGGTAAATATCTATAATTTACACAAATGCACGTGTGTTAGTATAATAACCCATTTTAACATTAGTAATACCCTCCCCGAGACGGCATTCCAACGACTACGTCGGGCAGAACCACGACAGCCGTTACGGAACCCTATATCAATCGGGCAGCGTATCTAATACGTCTCCAGGGGTTATAATACTTACATCGTAGCAGAACCTCGCTAATTTAGGGGGTATAATACCCGGCTATAATAACTCCCTACAGAAAGTGTGATTTGAGAATCGAAAATTGAACGAGCAGACTGAACTCCCGTTGCCTCCTATTTATAGTTGTGAAATCGGACATCCTCGCGGCCTGCGTGAAGTAAGGCTAGGCCTTACGCGGCCCGCGTCAACAGGCGGTCAAAGCGTAGCTTGTCCGGATCACCTACTAGCTTCGACACGATGATGACACGTGTCGGCTCCGGGTCATGCCACAATTCAGGAGGCTCGCGGCCCGCATGGACTTAACCAAACTTGTACGCGGCCCGCCTAAACTTATGGTTTTGGCGAATTCTGGTTTCACATTCGCGCGGCCCGCATGAGCTTGAGGTGAGGCCCTACGCGGCCCGCCTCAGCTTAACAATTTTTGTTTTTATTTATTTTATATAGTATAATCTATTTTCGGGGCTCGGTTTTCACATACGGGGTATATATAATGACATGTTGATATATTTAAAAATATATTAGGGTGTCGGAATTATTATGATAGGTGTCGGTTTTACCGAGGGTTGTTATAGAGGGTGAACAAGAATTGATCCAAACGAGTAATCTTGGTGCCGTCGGCTTCGAAGGAGAGAAGAGGGAGCTAGGGTTTTGTGTGTGTAGAGTGTTTTGTAACAAATGAGGTGTATACCCTATACTCTAATTGTTATTCGCATAAAGGGAGTGGGCCGACCCATCACGGGCTGCCCCTTTGGTCCGTTTACACGAGATACGGCCCTAAGTGGGCTTGTGTGCATTGTGCGATCGAGTGAGTTGTGTGGTTTGGGCTCAATTAACACAAACAGTTAATACACAAAGCATACAATCATAACATTCAATTAATCATTCAAGTTCATAAAGTCGTGTCATGTTCATAATTATTACACAAAGATAGGTTCGGAATTACGAGTTGTCACATTATAGCTAAATGAGTGGTTGGTTTCGGTACTTATGGGTAGTGTAGTGTTGGTTGGTTTGATCTCAGGTCTTGATGTAAGAATGGTAGTAGAAGTTGGTGGAGATGTGGATGGTGTTGTTTGACCCATAGTGGGTGGTGGTGGTGGATTCATTGTGTTGATTGGTGTAACTGGTGTTGTAGGTGAACCACTGATTTTATTTTCTCGTAGTAAAACTCTGTTTCTTCGCAAAGTTCGTTCATTCTCCGGATCAAATGCTAATGGTGATAGCTTGTGAGAGCCTCTAGTATGCATGCACCTGTAAATACCTGCACACTAAACACAACCAGGGTAAACCAGAAAAATAACAAACTATAACTACAAAAGATAACACACGTTGCGCACTAATCCCCGGCAACGGCGCCAAAATTTGAAGTGATGTCAAAGTCTCACTCAAATTTAATCCAATTACTACTAGATCGCTAGCGGTAAGTGGGTACCGAACAGAGGGAGTTTGTGGAATATGCGTTATCTAAATAGTTTATCTATATGACTAAATTATTAAGTCGCGGAATATAAATTTAGAGATTTGGTTGATTGGTTTTAAGATTGAAAATTAACTAAACTAGATTACGAATTAAAGATTTGGGTTGTGAACAGATTAGGACAAATCGACCATCCTAGGTTTTCGGTTTCAATCGACACTAGTGTTTATATCCAACTAGAAAGAACCACATAGACATGGCTCATGTGTAGTTACTTGTTTGTGATAAAAGAGAACTAAGTACTCGGATTACAAGAATGCGAGGTTGTTACCCGATGACCAATTAATCAATATCCAACCCTAATGCCTCCCGTTATATCTCGATTGCCAACGGCACCAAGAACGTATGGTTTAGACTATGATCAAAACATAAATTAAAAATTTACAAACAAGCATCAACACACCATAACAAACAAACAAACATTGCAAGTTTATTATTCTAGAAGTTCAGATAAAACACAAATGTCTCAAACAAACCTTCAACCTAGGATGATCACCACAAAGTTTAGCTGCTCATGGTTTGGTGCATCATCATCACATAAAGTTTAATGTTCATACAAATTAAAACACAAACCGAATGTTTAGAAATTGTCAAAAACCAAGAACAAGTGCCAAAAATCGCCCAAGAAATGCTCCAAAACCGTCCACAATGATTAGACAATGAAAAGGCACCATCAAACTCCGTAAAAGTGGGAGTTACACTTTTCCCGTCAGGCTTCACCGTACGGTGGCTTTAAAGTGGCCTACAGTAGTTGAAAACTGTCTTACGGCACATTTTTGGTCAGGGTCTACCTTAGCTTACGGTAGCCACCGTAAGCTACAGTGGCCACAGCTAGGCAATTTTGTTTTCTTCATAACTTTCTCGTTTCAACTCCGTTTTCTTCACCGTTTTCGCCTACGTTCTCGTAATTTCATCCTATATCATGTTATCTTCTTAATTCTTCAATTCTAATAATTGATTTTTTTCATTTATTCTCCATCTTTCAATCTCCAATCCAGCCGCGCCTATTCGAAGCTTCATTTCCACACTTTTAAGCTTCGAATGTACCTGAAACATAAGCAAACGTAGTCATCTAATTCTAGACAATTACTCGATTAAATGTAGGATTAAAATACCATTTATAGCACTTAAGGGTCATCCTACGGACTACCTGTCAGAACTATGAGCGTCTCATCTGACAGACACTTCTTCAGATTTGACATGTGAAAAATGTTGCGTACCTCACTCAGCTCTTCAGGCAGGTTTAGCCTGTATGCTACCTTACCGATTCTCTCGGTAATTTCAAAAGGTCCAACATATCCCGGATTAAGCTTGCCCCTTTTTGCCAAAACATACCACACCTTTTCAAGGTGAGGCTTTTAGTAGAACCTAGTCCCCGACCTGGAATTCTAAAGGTTTCCTACGCCTATCAAGTACAAGTTCTGGGCCGGTGGTTTGGCTTTCGCCAAGCTCCGCCCTACACAAAGGTGACCGGTATTTACATTCGTACAATGCCTCGAATGGTGCAGCCTGAATGCTAGTGTGGTAACTGTTGTTGTAAGAGAATTCTACCAGCGGTAAGTGCCGTTCCTAGCCGTTACCAAAGTCGATAACACATTCTCTCAGCATGTCTTCGAGTGTTTGGATGGTATGTTCAGTCTGACCATCCGTTTGCGGGTGATAAGCGATGATCATGTCTAAGTGTGAGCCAAAGGATTTGTGCATAGCCTGCCACATAGATTGCAAATCGTGGGTCACGATCGTGGGTCACAATCAGAGATAATAGAAGTTGGCACTCCATGCCTAGCAACTACTTCTTCCAAGTAGATTGCTGCTAGTTCGAAGGCTTGTCGGTTTCTGTCACACCCCGACCGAGCTAAAACAACAAAACCGCGGCGGAAACGTCAGCGAGTGGAGTAACAGAATCATTGTTTCACAACACATGGATTGAAGTTTCGTTTTATTGAATTAAGTTATGTACATTGTCTTGAAATTTAAAAGCAAAACACGAACATATTGTCTATCATTGTTATTAAGTCACTAAGGCCTCGTCCGATCCTATGTGAGCATGCTTCCTAGTCATCATCAACGTCATCAAACACCACCTGAAACATACGTGAAAATAAAGTCAGCATAAAAATGCCGCCGAGCACATAGGTTTTGTGAGTATGTCAGATTCATGGCTTGTATAGTGTTGCAATACCTCGTACAACTACAAGAGTCGATAATTGAAAACCATGTTTTGAAAAGTGTCTTGTATTGCAATATGATTAACCAACTTAAAACAAGTTGGTTATAGTTTATAAAACCTCGTTTCCATAAATCTTGACTAAAACATTTGTTTTTGTAAACCAAATTGTAAATCGTTCTTGTAATAAAACTCGCATGGTTTATATCATTTAGTAAACATCGTTGCGTGTCATCGTTTGAGATCATTCGTTCAAGTGAACTAAATAACGCCACGGAATGTAATATGATAAAAGCATTTATATATAAGAAGTACCAGCGGCGTATCTACCATGTTTTTATCACATTACACCCGTCCCGTTATCTAATCACATACCAAAACTAATCGTTCAATTGCACTTGTTTTCAAATCGTTCGTGTTATCAAAACCAATCGTTCAAATCGTTCAACTCGTTCGTGTTATATACCATCGTTCAAGCGTTTGTGTTATAAACCATCGTTCAATCGTTCAAATCGTTTGTGTTTTAATTGTGAAAACTAACTTTTGGTCGTTCTCGTTGAATACATTCAAACCTGTGTTCTGACTCGTTCATCATCCAGTCGTATTAACAAACCACCAAAGGGTTAGTTAAAATTCATCAGGTTCTGTCGTTACCCACATTACCCCCATAACCATGGTGATAGTCCGATAACGGGATATGTCAGATCCTATGGTACCATAACATACTACTGGTCGACTCGATCAAAGCTAATGAATGTCATTCGTGTTATGTATTAACGCCCCAACAAGTTCGTTCACATTATTGAAATCGTTGTGTTTAATATAAACCATAGCATTTGTTTCGAAAACTTGAAAACCGTTTAGCACATATGAATCACCCTAAAACAATTAAAAGCAGTAAAATAGGGGAACTATGTACTCACTTGAGATTGCAAGGTATCCTTGATTAGGTGAACTAACAAAGCTCGGGAAACCAAGGAATCAAGTGGCACCTAGTATGGAATCACTATGTTAATAAATCGACACCTAAGTCGGAAGATCGGGTAGAATGAGGTCTCGTAAACCAAATGAGTATTGGAACTCATGTGATATGGTTTAACAAAGCCTATATTCTGCTTTGAAACCTATCCTAAGTGCTTATGACCCGTTAAGGTAGTCTATGCTACTTTAACGCGTCATTTGCGCAAAAGCGCATTCGGATAGCCTAACTAGTCCTATGACAAGTATTATATGCCCTAACATGTTTAATATTATTGCATAATCAGTTTAAGTGTCAAAATTGAAGTTACATACGCTTAAATTCAAATTATGCATGAAAAGGGCATTTTGGTCATTTTCCTAAGGCACATAAACTACCAATCATACAACTAATTAAACTAAGTGACCATAAGGTATAACCTCGTAAGGTTATTCCTTATGCAACTATGGTCACAAAATATGTTTGGTCGGATCCTAATGATCGAAGAAACAGGTCGGGTTTGAAAATCTAAGCGGTTGTCGAGACCGCTTGACTTACGACCCTAAACAAGCACTAAACTAAAAGTGACGAGTTAAACATGTTAAAACATGTTTAACTAAGTTAGAAAACTGATTTGATATCAAAACAAAGTGTTTTGATACCCGAAAAAAGTTTCGCGCAAAATGCACATAATCGTGCGTTTTGACCGAAACTTTGACTCGTCACTTCGACTAGTCAACGTGGTAATCAGTAGGTATCATCGCAAGGGACTATAACCATCGTGATTACGCTCACGTTGCAGAGTTCGATTGAACTTTGACTTGACCAATTCAAGGTCAAAATCTAAAGTCAAACACTACATTGTTTGACTTTCAGCTTGTAATTGCTGAAATAAATGAACTAGCCATGAAAGAACACATACAAATGCTCTAAGGCTGAAAGATTAACTAGAAAACTCAGTTGGGAGGCCTCCTAAGAAGGTAGCTGTGACAACCCTCACAAATCCAGGTATCCGTACAAATTAATTAATATTTAATTAGTGCTTAATTACTGTGCTTGAATTACAATTATGATTAAACTGCTTTCTGATTTCTGATACATACATACTCATGCATCACATTTTATACTGTCACTCCATTTTTATACACAAACCATAGTGACAAACCTGATGCACAAAGCACAGTTAGCACAATGAGCGGATAACCCAGTAAACATGCTGACAATGCCAGCACTAAACAGACATTGTTTTTGGAGGCCAGTGTGAGCCAGGAATAGAATACTACACTAGTAGGGAGTGTAGGGAGGTGACGACCATAAAACTGTGTCACTAGGTGATAGTTATAGTGACCGGAAGTGCCTAAAACATACTTAAAGTGCAGAATTCTGCACTAAATACCAAAATTCAGCATTTAACAATGCTAGTAAAGTGCAAAAACCTGGCAAAATAGTCCTAGACACTTTCCAAAATGTTAGAAATTTACTGTGTCACTAAAAACAATATAAAAGACACTTTAAAAGCTTTACTTAACACTTTAACGGATCAACATCCAACCGAACAACCGGACTTTACCCGGAACATAAAAATATTGCCAAACACATTGTTTTTACTTTTCGGAGCTAGTTAGGGTCCTCGAACACCCTAACACACTTTATAATATGTAACACATAATAACACACAAACTATATCATTAGATTTCAACTAAATGGAAACTAGATCATCACCACCCAACCCCATACCCCCCCCCCCTAATCGACGGTCACCTTAGGGTGACCCACCCTTGCATTTTCTTGATTATTTTAATGGTACAATGTTGGTGGATTTGTAGCATAATGCATGTTGGATAATAGTAAAACATTGGTTATAAATTAACCCACTAGGACTTGAATTTTCATTTCACAAAACACTCAACAACAAACTTCCTCTCTTCCTCTCTTCACTACCTACGGCCGCCACCACCACACCACCCTGCAACCACCATCAACCTGCTTTCAAGCCATTTTCATACACTCAAAGGTGCAAGAGGTTCAACGAACAAGCTTGGTGCACTCGGAAGCTCAAGGACCACTCTTGTTTTCTTTTATCCACCACTTTTACGCCTTGTTTCTTCCCTAGCCTTGTGCTTGTAGTAAGTGCTCTAAAACATCATCTTGTTCTTGTATTTAGTGGTTACTAGATGATAGAATGATAAAAAGTTAAGAAACTCTAAAGAACATGAACAAGTCTTAAACATAAAGAGATAAAGGGTGGATAAAGAGAAGATATATGGGTAAATCATGTTGATCTTGTATAGTTATGATTATTTGATGTTGTTTGTTAGTAGAAGTAGGATGGATCATCATCTAGACATACTAGATCATGTTCAAGAACATGAACTAGTAAGATATAAGTGTTAGAAATATGAAGGATGATGAAACCATCCACCCATGAACTTGAAACTTGAATAAATGTAATTTTTCTTGAAAAATAAGATTATAAACTTGTAGATCTAAAGATCTACAAGTGGTTTTTCGGAAGAACCAGGTGAAAAATACTAGTTTTGTTAAAACCCGGATCTTGTATGAACTAAAAGCATTTTTGGTAAATAAACAAGTGTATGAACACTTGTCTAACAAGAAAATTTAACAAGGAAATATTTTAGTAAATCATGACTAGAAGTTGTGAAACTTCAAATTCTTTAAAAATAAAGTTTTCAAGAAACTAATCTTATTTTTAAAGATAACAAGACCTACTAAATGTGTTAGTGACTTACTACATATTTTTACAAAACTTCAAGTTCATGAGTTTATGATTTAGTCTTATTTTTTTTGTCAAGATTAGTGATTAAATATTGGATATTGTTGATTGTTAAATTGTTTGATTGATTTTACAAAAGAAAATGATATGCTAAAAAGCATGGGCACCTCCATTTACAAAGGAAACTCTGGCGAAATTTTTCTAGAATTATAACACTTAGAAATATTTTTCTAACAAGCGTTTGCAAATATATCTTTAACTTGGTTTTCAAAATAAACTTCGCCATGATTTTTATTACAAAAATACCAAATACCGGAGGTGGATTTTCGTAAATAAAAGTTGATAAATATATATTTAGAATATATATTTTATAGTATAACGTTTGTGTGATTATTTGATTATTCTGTGAACTAGATATATATTATTCTTAGGATGAAAATAATATAACTTGAGAATATTATGAAATTTCGAATCCAAAATAATACTAACGATCTCACAGAATAAATATTTGAGCTACATAAGTATTGTTATTACAACGCGACACGTTAAAATGTAACTTATGTATTTTTCAGAAAAATACTTCTATTTATACATTTATGGTGAAATATTATTTTGGAAAAATTTATGAAATAAAATATAATATTATTGGGAAAAATATATATATTTTTTGGAAACTAAAACATTTTAGACAAAGTAATTAAAATATATTTTCAAGTGAGACTTAAAAATATATTTTCAGAATTTTAAGTATACATGTATTATTACCCCCATCCTTGGGAAGGAATATACTTATAAAATAATTAAGAAGTGTGAATATGAAATAGTTGTCTAACTATTTCCCGAAAACGTTAAATCTTAAGCCAAGGCACGGTCGTCCGTCTAATAGGCACTAGTACGTGTAGGTCGTCACGCAGCGGATTGAGTTGGAGTTTGACGTTTCTGGATACGCACTTCTGTGAGTTCATGTCCCCCTTTTCTCTTTACTGTTTTCAGTTTTATACTTCAGGGGTGAAATACATGCGACAATTATTACAAACATTTATTACATGGTATAGTTAGCGTAGGGAGGGTTTATACTACTAGATCATGTGAGGGGTGGGTACAATACTCGAGGCCATTAATCCTCGTTGTAGGACCGAGGGACACAAGAGTGATAGATCTATTTGGGTGTAGCGAGCCCACACCCGTGAGGCCGGGGAGGCCCATAGAGGTGACTGTGTCTTACAACCGAAGCCCGGTAACAAATTTGCTAGGTTTGAGTTTCCCTGCACTTTCTCACACATACCAGTGGATTTGCAGCCCATTGGTGATCTCTTTTTCCTTATTGCTACATACCAGGGACTTTTATACATACTTTAAAGGTTTATTCATACTCACTTTTACATGAACTCGCTCAACTTTTTGTTGATTTTTCAAATTACATGTATTTCAGGAAATTAGGGGATCTGGAAAGGTATGCAATGTCATCAAGCTGCGTAGGAATAATGATGTCATCCGAGTTTAGGAAATGTGACCTTTGCCTGGACGGGTTACAAGTCTTAAACTGTGTTTTTATTTCATGTCTTTCGTTATGTCGTTGAACATGTTTTCATTTTGTCATGGTTGTAATTGGTTTGTTGTGTCAACTTTTAAAAACAATGTTGTTGTGTTAACTTTTTAAACTTGAATAAATGGATGAACATCATGGTTTTATTTTCATATAGTATTGTTGTGGTTATGCTATGGCATTAAGAAGTCACACCAAATAAATCCACGCTTCCGCAAAGCCAGGGTGTGACAGTAGCAACTCCACTTTGAGTGTTTAGAGAAGAAGAATGATGACGAACAATGAAATGGGCAGATTGAGGGGGTATTTATAGTTTTTGAGAAGCTACAAGATGGTGCCATGTGTATTGTGTGGTCTCCAAGCAAGTGTAGGATCAATATAAGTGTATGGACAGAATTAAAACCTTGAAATCCATTGAAAATACCCACAAGATTGATAAACAATGGCCAAAAACAAGTGCAGCAGCTGAAATAGAAGGTTCTGTCCAGATTAGCCTGTCACGTCGCGTGACCAGGAGGTCTCTGAGTCGTCGCGTGGCGCGACCCCCTGCACCAGACTTTCAGAAATGTTCAGCTTTGGTCCTTGCACACATTTTAAGGCATTTTTGACGTGTTTATCCCTCGTTAACCCATTTTCAAGGCTCTACAAGGATGTTAAGCATAGGGGACTTGAAATATGCTTGGAAACATCTCGGATGTCGGTTCGTTTGGTCGTATGATCGCGTTTTTCGGTTAATTACGACGAAACTCGAATGGACGCGAAAACGATCCAAATTAAGCGACAAATGGTATTTTTGCATTCCTATCACTAAAATATAATATTTTACTGATTACAAAAATTTTTGGATGTCCGGATATGGTCAGAACGTAAGATATGCACGTATATGCAAATTTACCCACTTTTTGACGCTTTTAGTCCCTATGATCAAATAAGCGCATTTTCGCATACCGAACCCCTCAAAACTTATTTCTAAGCTATGTTAAGGGTATTTAGGGTATGTTTAGCTAATGATCTTGTTCCGGAGTGTACGTTGCTATACCAATCGGCAGACTTTTGCAGTTTGTCACAAATAATCTCTGTGATCGAATAAACTTGTTTATGTCACTGTTCCGGAGTGTTTGTCGCGTTAAACTGATCACGTTTACGTAACAGTATTGCATTTAACTTTCCAGAAAGCGATTTAGAGCTTGAAATCGAACAAGAATTGAAACGTGAAATTGTCAAACACAAATAAACAAATATTGAGACCAAAACACATTGTTTCATTGATATTTGATATTGTTTTACATCGTACAGTGTTTACAGAGCATAATTGTCATAGTTTCCTTGATCGCAAGGAAGTGCGCAAACTTGGTTAGACGTCTATGATCACCCAAATGGGCCTTGAGGTCATGATGCACTTTGTTAGAGCCGGGATGTATCGAGTAGTGAGATTTGTGTGCTTCGTTCATCACAAGTTCTCAGAGATTTCCATAGCATGGAACCCAGATACGCTCCATGAAATAATGTATACCATCGTCCTTGAGTTCAAGCTGCTTTTCCATGCCCCGCATGGACTCAATTAGAAGGTTCTCCGCTTTCAGCACTTCAACTTGAGCGTTTCGGATTTGGTTAGGGAGGTTCGAATGGATGGTAAGCTGTAATGAATGTACACACTTAGGTTTTAGTCTCTTTTCGACTTAGGGCATCGTGCCTTCGTAATCGTTTAGGAGTTCGACCCACCGGCGTTGTCGTATGTTCAACTCCTTTTGATCCAGTATGTGCTGGAGACCCTTGTGATCGGTGTAATTCGTGCACTTGGTACCGTAAAAGTAATGTCTCCGTATCAGGAGTGCGAAGACTACTACTCCTAGTTCCAAATCATGTGTGGTGTAGCTCCTTTCGGAAATTTCGAGTTATCGAGAGGCGTGAGCGGTAACTTTCTCGCGTTGCATCAACACGCAACCGGGTCTTTAGACATCTCTCCACTGATAGGCGATACTCTTTCGAGCTAAGAAGTAAGGGGTTGGTGTACGTGATCGAGAACAATGAGTTTCACGAAGCTAAAAGTCGCATGTTAGAAACTTAGCGTAGAGTCCTTCTTTTCGTAGGAGTTTCCAAGGTAAGCATATAGGTTGTTCAGGTTCCTGCTGATTCTTATAGTAGACTCGGGGGTTTTAAAGAAAAACAAGTGACGAATTTTTTTTTCAAGGTAGGGTTTGCACAAATGGCTCGTGAGTTTTATAAAGACCGCAGGTGTGTCAGTTAACTCGAACGGTATGGCCAGAAACTCGTATGCTTGAGGTATCCTTATTTCTCAGGTATCCATGGTACGTTGCGGCTTGAGTAATGTATGCAGGGAAAATTCATTCAAGCGGAATTTTGTACAAGGATTGTGTCAGACAAAAATGATACTGTTTATGAAGCATAACAAGATAAGATGTGGGAAATATTCTAAGACGTAGTTAGATTCGACGCGTTCAACGCGATGTAGTATATAAAAATTTTAGGATAGGTAGCAAGGGTTTTTCCGATATCGCGGATGTAGTTGGTCGTGCGCAAGCAGTGTAAAATAGAAATAAAGGACACTTTTTATCGATATAAGTGTTGCGTCAATGACGACGATACAACAAGAATCAGCCAAGGAAGGATGGTTGTAGCACTAGCTTGTGATGTTAAGGTTCGCTGAAATGTCAGTCAAAGTTTTCAAGTTAGGTCGTGCACGAGAGAGGGGTAATTCACTTTTATCCATGTTCTTGGAAGAGTTTGCGGTTTAAAATATTGTGAAGTAATCAAATTTTAAGGAGTTGTCGTAAGTCGTGTGAATGAGTTTGGAATGATGTGTGGGTCGCTAAGAGGTTCCAATGCGAGAATGCGAAAATAGGTTTAAAATGGCAGGTTTGTCGACCCAATCACATCGCCACAGTCACTATTAGAGAATGATCACCAAAGATCAAAAGTCAAGTTCGCTGATATCTAACAATTGCCAGGTGAGCATCTGAGTCTGACGAACCTTGCAATCCGGAGTGTGGTGTCATTGTGGTTCTCATTAAAGAACAGTTATAGTCTGGTTTTCATATAAAAATATTTTACGTTTCTGATCAAAATATTTTATATCTTAAACCTAGTTCACTATAACCAATGGCTTTGATACCAATCTGTCACATCCTCAAAATCTACACGCGGAGTACTACCGCAAGGCCTTTAACTGACCAGGATCTTAACCATTAATCATATTGAACCGATTACTTATGTTATAAACTGTTCCCAATAAAATTTAGTCTATATATTTAAATGTCCGAAAACACAGTATAATTTAGCAGCGGAAGTATAAAGAAAACCCATCATAGTTTAAAACCACAAATTCTTAATTATGCGTTAACATGAAACTTACATACCACGCACTCCAGCCGATTGCAATGTATGTCCAAAGATGTAAGGAGCAACCTGCAAAGCATGCAGTAGAGTGTCAACATAAAGTTGGCGAGTTCACGAGTTTACCGTTTTCCAGTTTTATTTCCAAAAACTTTTGTTGTTTAAGTAGTTAAGTTACTCATTTATATCATGCCATGGGGGAGCTACCCCATATGTAAGTTACAAAATTGCGTCAGACCGAATACTTTGCGACCTCATGTTTGTTTGCCCTGTTTTGTCAATGTCTATCATCATTGATGGTTTGCCTGAGTCTATCAGTTCACGGCTGATCCTATCCAGGCACGACGTGAGGTTGGTGAGACCTAAATAGCGCTATCAACTAATAACCCGTTCGCCTGGCACCGACAACTAATCGGTATCATAAGTAGGGACTTTCGTGATAGAGTTTCGTTTAGTACACTTGTTGCATCTAATATAAATAGTAATTAACTGAGCGTCCCACACAAGGGGAGATAAGTTACCCGTATCCCACACAAGGAGATAGTATTACCCGTATCCCACACAAGGAGATATTATAGTTTGTATCCCACACAAGGAGATAGCGTAGTTTGTATCCCACACAAGGAGATAGCATTTTTTTGTTCCGTTTTCCCAACCATCGTGAACGCATGCTTTTAGTAAAAGTTGTGAACTCACCTTTGCTTTGCTCGGCAGATAAATTACTTGTGTTAGGTTGGTAAACCACTCCCTATTATGGTTGCCAATGTTTGTTAGATTTGTTATGCAAGTAACATCACGTATTAATTACACGTATCTAACACATAGTGTTCATATAGCAGTTACTGTACATTATACTAACATGTATACACGTTCACAATTATCATTACAGTTAATCATAGTTCAAATGCACTATTATAAATGTGCGGTTAAACAAAGATATGGGCTTTTATTAGTGTTATGGGCCATTTTCTGAACATATATCCTTATTAATATTCTACTTTTGATTGTTTATTTGAGATCAGGATACCGGATCAGGATATTGGTAACATCCTGATACGATATCCTGGTAATAACTGATTTAACCACGTGCAGATTAAAGGGTATAAGTCTCTAACGTTCAAGTGGACTTCTTCCCCTCGAGACTCGGGCAAATCAGTTAGATAAAAGACATTGAAGCCGGAAGATGTGGACTGCAATGTTCATATGTGGAATGTTCGCCGGATCCCGGAATAATAGGATAGTTGGTTGCTTTCTTTTTACTATAAATAGATTGATCGGATCAGATTAAGTCACACACACTCTTTCGCACACTTTGCTCTCTAGCTACTAACAATCACTACACGCAAACACTTGTACTCAAATCTCATTGTAACACTTAGTTGATCCGTATCAGATCCTGCACTGTATCTTGATATTTGAAGTAATTGAAGAACAAGGCAGCTGCGATTGTCAGCTCCCGAGGTTTTATGCCGGCGATCTAGATTGATCAAGGGCTTTCCTCGTATATCCTGTGTCACCCTTTACTTTTCTGCTCATTGTTTGATCATCAATACGGCTCTGTATCCTGAGCCGTATCCTGAAACTTTGTTTGCAAACAACTTAATCAACATATTTTTGAACACATTCTCTTAGCACACTACCTCACTTAACTAATTTGATCACTAAATTGCTTAGGTAATTTTTGACCAAAACAATTTGGCGCCCACCGTGGGGCAAGTGGTGCTATTTTTAATCAATACTTTGTTAAAATCATTACTTGGTTTTCTGTTTTCGAAATTCTTTTCAAAACTGTTTTCAATGGCCTCAAGATCAAACATGAGCTCTTCTACTATGTCTGCTTCAACCTCTGCAACAATCGGTTCGGTGCTTCCACCACCTCCTTCGAGATCTCAAGCTTCTTCTCAAGGAACGGAAATTCATATGGCTCGGGATGTTATTCCCACTCGCAATGTCCAGGGATCCGGTCCTATTCTAGCTTCTAATGAGGAAATTCTAAATTTGTTTGGAAGTGTACAGGAACAGATGAGGCAGCAACAGGAAACTAATCAGATGCTGATGAGAGAAATACAACTCTTAAAGTCAAGCTCGAGCAGGCTTGCTGAAGATACTATCACTCCCTTGCAGCCCAGGGCTTTGAACTTCAGTTCTTCAGTTTACACTGAGGATAACCGGGGAAATATTGTGCCTAGCCATCCCCAGAATCCTACCCCTGAGATACCCTCTTCAGTTAGAGTGTCAACTGTGAGAAGCTCAGGATATGCTTCAGGATATGGCCAGAATCCTCAGATTGGCAATGTGTCTAATAATAATAATAATACTCTTGCCACTAACAGTGTTGGATCTTTGCAGGATACAGGTGTGACATCAGCATTATCTAGGGAGCTTCAGAAGCTTAAGGATATGATATCCAGTGTACCTGGGGTGGTTCAGCCAATTCCTGAAGTATCCCAGGATAGCCACAGGATATCTCGGTTTGTGCATCCTATTTGTGATGCTGAAATCCCAAAAAGATTCCAAACTCCCAACATGAAGCTTTATGATGGAACCACGGATCCTGAGGAGCATATTGCCCAGTATAGGGAACGGATGGAAATCAATCCTATCCCTCCGGAACTTAAGGAAGCATGCTTATGCAAGGGTTTCGGCTCTACCTTAACAGGATCAGCCTTAAAAAGGCTGTTAAACGTTCCTCCTCACTCAATTACTTCTTTTGCTCATTTGGTTAACTTATTTAATAGTCAATTTTCTTGCAGCCAGAGTTTTGAGAAATTAACCAGTGATCTTTATAGGATAACTCAAGGACCTCAGGAATCCTTGAGGGACTATGTGAATAAGTTTAGCCGGGAATCCTTGGATATCCCACACCTTGATGTCGCAACAGCTGTGCAGGCTTTCAAGATGGGATTGCAGAAAGATTCTCAATTTTACCAGAATCTTGTGATGAATCCCTGTAGGAATCTGGATGAAGCTCGTAACAGGGCATTGAGATACATTCGGCTGGAGGATGATAAAAAGATGCAAGAGAGAATGAATTCGTCCACAACCTATGAATCAACCAACAAGAAATCAGAATCCTCATATAAACCATATCGCTCAAAGCCATATGGCAGAAATGATGGCAAAAAAGTCAATGTTGTTGAAGATGAGGATCCTGAAGAGTATCCTGGCCTGTCTGAATATTGTTTCTCTGTTAATATACCTGAATTGGTGTATGTTATGCAGGGTTTAGGAGACAAAGCCAGGTGGCCTCGGAAGAATCAACAAAAAGCTGTTGGAAGGATAAGTCCAAATGGTGTGCCTTCCATGAGGATTTCGGACATGTTACTGAGGATTGCATTGCCCTGAGGAAAGAAATAAGTTATCTCTTAAGCAAAGGATATCTGAAGGATCTTCTTGGAAGAAAGAAGAATAAGGGTCAGGATACTGAGAAGGATCCTGAATGTGCAGCATCACCTCCTGCAGATGCCAAGATAATCAACTTTATTTCAGGAGGATCCGACATTTGTGGAACTTCATATTCCGCGGCCAAGAGACATGCAAAGAAGGCTAAAGCCGAAAGAGGGGAAAGACCAACCAGGATGACAACCCTCATAGCTGACAAAGTGATCACTTTTGATAGTGATGACAGGGATACTGTCCAGAATCCTCACCATGATGCTCTGATAATAACATTATATGTGGCTAACCATTTTGTACGCAGGATATTGGTGGACAATGGAAGCTCCGTCAACATAATCCAACTAGAGACGTTGAAGAGGATGAATGTATCCCCAATGGATATCACTTCAAAATCCACTGTACTCGTTGGCTTCAGTGGAGAAGCTAGGAATACCGTGGGAGAGATTAAATTACCAGTATATGTTGAAGGGGTCAATTCAATACAACGCTTCTGTGTGATGGACTCCCTATCCTGCTATAATATTATATTGGGCAGGCCATGGATCCATGATATGAAAGTTGTGCCATCGACTTATCATCAGTGCATCAAAATCCCTACACCTTGGGGGGTTGTCAAAGTAGACAGTGACCAGCAGGAAGCAAAGGAGTGTTACTCATCCTCCATGAAATCCTCTACCAAGCCTAATGCAGCATAGCAATTAAAGATACGGGCCCAGGATATCGCGGAGGCTTCGGAGCAGGATGTAAAGAAATTTGTCCTGGATCAGGATAATCCGGATATCTCGGTGCTCGTAGGGACCAATATCCCTATGGATATTGAGGACCAATTAACTAACTTTTTGAAATGCAGGATGTCAACATTCGCGTGGAAGCACGAGGATATGACAGGTATTTCCAAGGATGTTATAACACACAAGCTTGGTATTGACAGGTCATTCAAGCCTGTCCAACAGAAAAGAAGGAAATTTGCTCCAGAACGAAATGCAATTATTCAGGAAGAAGTAGACAGATTGTTGAAGTCGAAAATGATCAGAGAGGTCAAATTTCCAAGGTGGCTAGCAAATGTAGTAGTGGTACAGAAGAAAAACGGGAAATGGAGAGTTTGTGTGGATTATACAGACTTGAACAAGGCTTGTCCAAAGGACCCGTTTCCTCTTCCCCATATTGACTCAATGGTAGATGCTACTGCTGGCCATGAAATGTTAACCTTCATGGATGCATCCTCAGGATTTCAGCAGATCCAGATGGAACCTTCGGACCAGGAGGATACTGCTTTCATGACACCAACAGGTATTTATTGTTATACTGCTATGCCTTTCGGTTTGAAAAATGCAGGTGCAACATACCAGAGATTGGTAAACATGATGTTCAAAGACAAACTGGGGGACACGATGGAGGTGTACATCGATGACATGGTAGTAAAGTCTAAGAAGGCTGAGGATCATCTTCAGGATATTGAAGCAGCATTTGATATCTTAGATCGGTACAACATGAAGCTGAATCCTGCTAAGTGCCATTTTGGGGTGGGGGCAGGAAAGTTTCTAGGATATATGGTAACTAAAAGAGGGATAGAAGCGAGCCCAGAACAAATCAAAGCCATCCTAGATATCAAATCACCTTCTAACATGAAGGATGTTCAAAGACTGACAGGACGAGTAGCAGCGTTAAATAGATTTATCTCAAGATCCTCAGAAATATGCAAGGAGTTTTATAATATCCTGAAGAAAAATAAGAAGTTTGAATGGGGGGAGAAGCATGAAGCAGCCTTGCAGGATTTGAAGCAATACCTCTCAACTGCACCTCTAGTAATGAAGCCTGATGATGGTGAACCATTATCCCTGTATCTTGCAGTATCAGGGAATGCAGTAAGTGTTGTCCTTGTAAAGGATCATGAAAGTCAGCAGTATCCTGTTTATTATGTTAGCAAAAGTTTATTAGATGCTGAAACTAGATATTCTCATTTAGAAAAATTAATATTAGCCTTAGTTATGGCATCAACAAAGCTTAGACATTACTTTGAAACACATAGGATTCATGTTAAAACAAATTATCCTGTTAAAAATGTGCTTAGGAAACCCGAGATGTCAGGTAGAATGGCTAAGTGGTCAGTGAAATTAAGTGCTTATGACTTAGTGTATGAACCAAGAAATGCCATAAAGTCTCAGGCTTTAGCTAGGAGAATCCTTAGAATGCTGGAGATTGTATACTGATGGTGCATCTAATGTAAGAGGTGTCGGTCTAAAAATCGCCACAGGGGGACATATTACCCCAGGCTATTAGGTGTGAATTTCCTGCTACTAATAATGAGGCAGAATATGAAGCTTTGATTGCAGGATTAGAGTTAGCTAAAAGTATGAGTATCAAGAATTGGCAAGTATATGTTGACTCTTTGTTAATCACTAATCATTTTAATGGAACCTATGCAGTTAAAGGAGAGAAGTTAATCGAGTATCTCGAGATTCTCAAAAAATTAGTAGGATATTTTGATATGTTTACACTTGAACAGGTACCAAGAGAGGATAATGCTGAAGCTGATGCCTTGGCAAATCTGGGATCATCGGTCAGGATACCGGAAGGAACCAGAATACCAATATTACATATCCTGTATCCTGCGACGAATCCTCAAGATAAGGAAGTAATAAGTATTCAGGATCCTGATGATAAGTATCCCGAGGAGGATCCTAAGTCCTGGACGGCTCCAATCACAAGATATCTCAAGGATGGACATATCCCCAAAGATGAGAATCCTAAGGCCTATAGGATTAAGGTTTCACGATTTACTATTATAAATAACATTTTGTACAAGAAATCTCTTGCAGATCCGTATCTGAGGTGCCTGGAGGATCCCGAGACCAAAGAGGTACTCCAAGATATCCACGAAGGGGATTGTGGTAACCATACTGGGGGCAGGTCTTTGTTCTCGAAGGTGTTGAGAACAGGATATTATCGGCCGACGATGAGAAAAGATGTTGCAGAATATGCTCGAAGATGTGACGCATGTCAAAGGCATAGTAATATATTACATCAGCCTGCTGAACCATTGTATCCTATTGTTTCCCATTTGCCGTTTATGAAATGGGGGATGGATATAGTGGGAAATCTTCCAAAGGCTCCTGGAGGAAAGGTTTTATGTTGGCAATGACGGATTATTTCTCCAAGTGGGTTGAAGCAGAAGCATTTGTTCAGGTCAGAGATCAAGAAGTGGTATCCTTCATAAAAAGGAACATCCTGACTAGGTTTGGAGTACCAGCTGAGACAATTTGCAATAATGGATCTCAATTTATAAGTAGAAGGACTACCGACTTTTGCAAGAGTTGGGGAATCAAGATGATCACGTCCACTTCGGTACATCCTCAAGCAAATGGACAAGCAGAATCCTCGAACAAGATAATTGTCAACAACTTGAAAAAGAGACTAGGGGCTAAGAAAGGAAGATGGGCAGAAGAATTACCCTTTGTTTTCTGGGCCGATAGGACGACGGTGAAGAGTGCAACTGACCAAACTCCTTTCTCCTTAGTATTTGGAGCGGAAGCGGTGATCCCAACAGAATTGATGATACCTACGGCAAGATCCAATCTCCGGGATCCTGAGCAGAATCCTGAAGCTATGTGCCAAGAGTTAGATACTGTAGATGAAACAAGAGATGCAGCAAAGCTAAGGATGGCAGCATATCAACAGAGGATATCCAAAGCATATAACAAAAATATAAGGACTAGAAGGTTCCAGGTTGGAGATTGGGTATTGAGAAAGGCTTTCCAGAATACTACAAATCCTACTGATGGAAAGTTGGCTCCAAAATGGGAAGGACCCCATGAGATTGAATCAGAATCAGGAAAAGGAGCATACCGACTCAAGGATATGGAGGGGGATATGCTACCAAGATCCTGGAATGCTATACATCTCAAAGCCTATTTCAAGTGAGTTTAGAATTTAATTTCTAACTCAAGATGGAATGAATTCTGTCTCTTTTAAACATAATTTATTTTACTTGAACCCAATACTAACTTAAGCATCGGAGGGGTGTTAGCCAAGCTAACACCCACCTTAGTTTAAGGTTGTTTTGCAGAATATGCTTCGGGATATAGCTCCGGGATACACACTCGGGATACTTCGAAAGATTAGAGGATTGGCCCCCTCTCTCACGTTTAAGGGATCCTTGTCCCTTCAAAGGTTTAAAGGTATTCACTGTTAGGGCAGGATTTTTAGGACCTACGATCCTTACATGATATCCTAACAAGTGATCCTTGTTTCTTTGGCAGATAGTGATCCTCAGAAGAGCTCCAGGATCAGGATCACGGATCATCCTAAGGATCCTCATACTAACGATTGTTCTCTTTGAATTTAATGTTGTTTTGCAGGAATTACGAGTTGGACCTGATCTTAGCAACGTAAACAAGGAATCTGTCACGCTAATTTTGCACATGCATAATCAAAGATGGACGTTATGGATAATATGGAAACTCAGCACAATTCAAGGGCGATTATTTGGGCTAAATTTACTTCTATTTCTAAAGGGGTAACGAGCTAGTAGTTAGGTGATTTGCCTAAAATAGAACCACACACACTTGTATAAATGGCACTCTTGAACATTCGGAAGACACAAGACATTTCTCACATGCTTTAGCATACGATACTATAGTGATCCTTGTACCTAGCTCGTTACCATCCGAAGTTGTAAACATTGTTTGTTATATTGAAGTCTGGTGATCGGTAGTTTCCATCACCCGAGGTTTTTTATGCCGAAGATCATTCATTGATCAAGGGCTTTTTCCTCGTATAAATCCTTGTGTCACTTGTGCATTTTACATTTAAGTGATCCTTTACTTTGTTCATCATACCAAGCATCATTCCCCGTTTACATAGAGTTTGGTTGCATTA
Organism: Helianthus annuus; assembly: GCF_002127325.2. Lineage (NCBI taxonomy): Eukaryota > Viridiplantae > Streptophyta > Magnoliopsida > Asterales > Asteraceae > Helianthus > Helianthus annuus. The sequence goes on from NC_035438.2 coordinate 32,090,223, forward strand.
TCCTTGTGTGATTTTTAACCAAAACAGTTTGGCGCCCACCGTGGGGCAATTGGTGCTTCATTCATAAGAAAGTTTTTTTGTTGGTGATCGTTCCGGAGTGTTGCATGGCGTCATCGTTGAAAAATACCTCCACAGCGATGTCTGCAGTCAATTCATCTAATGGCATTCCACCTTTGCCTCCACCACCAACTGGATCTCAGAAAAATGCTGAGAAGAGACCAACTCCTATCTCCTCTAAACCATCATCTTCTGCTCTAACTTCTTCTGTTCCCAGTACTAGTGATATATTTACTTTGATTTTGCAGATGACGGATCGTATGCAGCAGCAGGATGAAACTAATGACAGGATCCTCAGAGAAATCGGAGATCTCAAAAGGCAAAAGAAAACGGCAGAGGATCATTCCCCACTGATGCCCAAATCTTTGAATTTTGATACTCCGATGATTACTTCACAGCCATCAGAGGCCCCAGACGTTCAACATATGGGTGGAATAAGAGGAGTGCATTTCGGCCCAGCAGCAGTGACTCGGGCATCAGGATCATATTTCCAACCAGCAGGATCCTATACTCAGCATATGGGATCCTTCATGAACTCAGGATCCTCCTTCGTTCCAGGATCATCCCAGGTTCAAGGATCCTCCTTCGTTCCAGGATAATCCCAGGTTCAAGGATCCTCCTTAGTTCCAGGATCATCCCATGTTCAGGGATCCCTTCAGATACCAGGATCCTTGAAGAATTTGCAAACAGGAAGTCCAGATGTCCATCAAGGAGATTTTATTCCGATGCAGACCATTGCTTCCACTGGTCCCTCCATCATCCCAGAATCCTAGCAATATGGATTCACATCCAATGTTCCTAACTTGAACCCGATCGGAGGTAACACTTTTAATAATTCTCTTACCACTAACCATGGATTCATGCAGGATACAGGTATCAATCATGCTATGGCCAGAGAACTACAAAAACTGAAGGATATGATATCAAGTGTTCCAGGGGTAGTCAAACCTATCCCGGAGATTGCAGATGGAAGCCATAAGGTATCTCGTTTTGCACCACCAATTTGTGATGCTGAGATACCCAAAAGATTCCATATCCCTACTATGAAGCTGTAACAGCCCAGCGTAACCGCACCATGATATTGTCCGCTTTGGCAGCCAGCACGCTCTCAGCGTCCGCCCCTCACGGCTTTAAAACGCGTCATGATGGTGAAGGTATCCAGCCCCTTATAAGGAAGCCTTAAGTTCCCCTTCACAACCGATGTGGGATATCACAACACCAGCAGCAACAAAACCAGCAGAATCAGAGACAACAGGGACAACCACCCCAGCAGAACCAGGGTTTCAGGAAGGGGTGCTATCAGTGTGGTGATGAGGGCCACTTTAAGCGGGATTGCCCTCAGTTAAACCAGAACGCCAACGACAACAACCGCCCGAATAATAACAATGCTGGAAACAACAACAACAACGGCAACAACGGGGGTAATGGTGCTCGGGGCAGAGTGTTTCAGCTTGGAGCAGGGGATGCCAGGAATGACGGCAACGTTGTAACTGATACGTTTCCTGTTAATGAACGTATTGCTTCTGTATTATTTGATTCGGGTGCCGATTGGAGTTACGTGTCCCTAGAGTTTAGTCAACAATTAGGGATAACCCCAACACCCTTAGAGGTTAAACAAGTAGTAGAACTAGCAGATGGTAAGACGATAGAAGCCTCAAATGTCCTTTTTGGATGCAAACTAGATCTCGTGGGTCAGGTGTTTGACATTGACCTCCTTCCCGTTACGCTCGGCAGTTTTGACATAGTGGTAGGCATGGATTGGTTGTCCAAGCGCCAAGCAGAAATTCTATGTAAGGAGAAGATTGTGCGTATTCCTCTCCCTGATGGAGAGCCACTGCTGGTTCAAGGGCATCGTAGTGGGACGATGGTTGGGATTATCACGGCCATGCGTGCGCAGCAGTATCTACAAAAGGGGTATCCTGCACTGTTAGCGTTAGTTACCAACGCTCAGTCTGAAGAGAGTAAGATCGAGGATCTACCAGTGGTGCGAGAATTCGCTGATGTGTTCCCAGAGGAGCTACCAGGGTTACCTCCTCACCGTCAAGTAGAATTTCAGATTGATCTTGCACCGGGAGCGGCCCCAATTGCTCGAGCTCCTTACCGTTTAGCACCTGGAGAGTTACAGGAACTGTCCAATCAATTACAGGAGCTGTTGGTGTTAGGGCTGGATTTTTATTATAGGTGATCCTTACACGTGATCCTAACCAGTGATCCTTGTTTCTTTGGCAGACAGCGATCCTCAGGAGGACTTCAGGATCAGGATCATGGGACATTATAGGATCCTCATACTAACGATCATCTTCGCTTAAGGCAATGTTATTTTTGCAGGAATATCTAGCGGGATATGCTCTAGGCATCATGATCCAGGGACGCGTCTTCACAATTATGGCAAGAGCTTAATTGAAGAAAGACGTTGCACAGGATATGGAAACATGGCTTGATTCATGGGCAGCAATTTAGGCTAGATTGTCTTTATTTCTAAAGGGGTAATGAGCTGATAATTAGTCATTTTACCTAAAATAAGTCACCTACACTTGTATAAATACCCCTCTTCCTCATTCGGAAGAACACACACGACATACAACGCAACTCTCACACACTTAGACACTCAGTGATCCTTGTACTCAGCTCATTACTATCCGAAGTTGTAACTACATTTTTATTATATTGAAGTTGGTGATCGGTAGTTGCCATCACCCGAGGTTTTTTATGCCGGAGATCATACATTGATCAAGGGCTTTTTCCTCGTATAAATCATTGTGTCTTTGCATCATTTATCACAGAAGTGACCCTTTACTTTCATAATTAACCAAGCATCATACCCCGTTTACATAAAGTTTGGTTACATTATCCTTGTGTGATTTTTGACCAAAACAGTTTGGCGCCCACCGTGGGGCAATTGGTGCTTCATTCATAAGAAAATCTTTTGTTCGAAATCATTTCAAAGAGTTACATGGCTTCATCATTGAAGAACACGTCCACGGCGATGTCTGCGGTCACCTCATCACAGATCACCTTGCCTCCTCCACCGGCAGGATCTCAGAAAAATACTGAGAAGAGATCAACTCCCACTTTCTCTAAACCTCTATCTTCTTCTGCTATGAATTCTTCTATTCCCAGTACTAGTGATGTATTTGCTTTAATTTTGCAGATGAAGGATCGTATGCAGCGGCAAGATGAAACTAACGAAAAGATCCTCAGGGAAATTGGAGATCTCAAAAGACAAAAGAAAGCGGCAGAGGATCATTCTCCACTGATGCCCAAATCCTTGAGCTTTGATACTCCAATGATCACTTCCCAGCCATCAGGGATCCCGGACGTGCAAATCATAGGGGAGTCAAGAGGATCACATCTCAACTCGGCAGCAATGACTCAGACATCAGACTCACATTTTCAGCCTGTAGGATCCTATCCTCAATACATGGGATCCTTCATGAATCCGGGAGCCTATCCGGGGGCACAGCAGTTTCGAGGATCCTACTTTGTTCCAGGATCATTCCAGGGCCAAGGATCCTCCTTTGTTCCAGGATCATCCCAGGTTCACGGATCCTCCTTCGTTCCAGGATCATCCCAGATACCAGGATCCTTACAGATGCCAGGATCCCTAAAAAGTTTGCAAACAGGAAGTCTAGATGTCCATCAAGGGGACTTCATTCCAATGCAGACCATTGCTTCCACTGGTCCCTCCGTTATTCCAGAAACCCAGCAATATGGATTCCCTAACTTGAACCCAATGGGAGGTAACACTTTAAATAATTATCCTACCACTAACCATGGATTCATGCAGGATACAGGTACCAATCATGCTATGGCCAGGGAATTACAGAAACTAAAGGACATGATCTCAAGTGTTCCAGGGGTAGTCAAGCCTATCCCAGAGATTGCAGATGGAAGCCACAAGGTATCTCGCTTTGCACCACCAATTTGTGATGCAGAGGTACCCAAAAGGTTCCATATCCCTACCATGAAGCTGTATGATGGCACAACGGATCCAGAGGAGCATATAGCACAATACAGGGAAAGGATGGAAATCAATCCTATCCCAGAAAAGTTGAAGGAAGCATGCCTATGTAAAGGATTTGGATCCACTCTAACTGGATCAGCTCTTAAGTGGCTGCTAAGTCTTCCCCCCTACTCTATTACTTCATTTGCTAATTTAGTTAATTTATTCAATAACCAATTCTCTTGTAGTAGAAAATTTGAAAAATTAACTAGCGATTTGTACAGGATAACTCAAAATCATAATGAATCATTAAGGGATTATATAACTAAATTTAGTAAAGAATCCTTGGACATTCCCAACTTGGATATGGCTACGGCTGTTGAAGCCTTCAAAATGGGACTGCTTAAGGATTCATTATTCTATGATGATCTTGTTATGATACCATGCAGGAATTTAGATGAAGTAAGAACTCGAGCACTCAGGTTTATCCGGCTAGAAGATGACAACAGGATCCAGGAGAGACAAGTGGGATCCTCAAAACCGGAGAAGCAAGGATCCTCCTTCAAGAGCAACAAATTCAAATCCTACCATAGGAATGAGAACAAGAATGTGCATGCTGTTGACCAGGAAGAGGATGATGAAGATTATCCTCCAATCTCAGAATATTGTTTCTCCGTTGATAATCATGAACTGATCCTTGCAATGAAGAATCTAGGTGAAAAAGCTAGGTGGCCCAGGAAGAATGATAAACCATCCGGGAATAAAGACAAGTCCAAATGGTGTGCATACCATGAGGATTTCGGGCATCTAACTGAAGATTGCATAGCCTTAAGAAAAGAAATTGGATACCTGCTAAGCAAGGGGCATCTAAAAGAATTGTTGGGGAGAAAAAAGCAAAGGACCCAGGATCCTGAAAGGATCCCTGAAAAGGCTCCAGCACCTCCGGCAAACGCACAAGTGATTAACTTTATATCCGGAGGATCAGACATCTGTGGTACATCCTTTTCAGCGGCCAAAAGACATGCAAAAGAATCAAAAATGGATAATGGAGAAAGGCCTATTAGAACCTCAAGTGTCTCAGAAGGGAAGATGATAACATTTGATGAGGATGATCGCATTAACATTCAGGATCCTCACCATGATAGTTTAGTTATCACTCTCTTTATCTCTAACCATTTTGTCCGCAGGATCCTTATTGACGGAGGGAGCTCAGTGAACATTATCCAGCTTGATGTCTTGAAGAAGATGGGAATCCCAGAATCAGACATCACACCAAGATCCTCCGTGCTTGTAGGATTCAGTGGGGAAACGAAGAAAACTCTGGGGGACATCAAACTCCCAATCTACGTGGAAGGATTACATAATTACCAAAAATTTTGTGTTATTGACTGTTTATCTTGTTGCAACGTTATCCTTGGCAGGCCTTGGATACATGACATGAAAGCAGTTCCATCTACCTACCATCAATGTGTGAAGCTCCCTAGCCCATGGGGGATAATCAAGATCGACAGTGATCAGCAAGAGGCTAAGGATTGCTATACCTCATCCATGAAGCCAACCTCGAAGCCAAGGGAGCAATAGCAATTACAGTATCCTCCAAGGAATGTCTTGGAGGCAAGGGAACAAGATGTAGATGAAATCCTCTTGGATCCTAGTGATCCTGAATCAAAAATCTATATCGGATCAGGGATCCTTGGCAAGATGAAAGAAGACATGATATCCTTCCTCAAAAGAAGAAAATCTACCTTTGCTTGGAAACATGAAGATATGACAGGTATATCTAAGGATATTATTACTCACAAACTTGGCATTGACAGGTCTATCAAACCAATCCATCAAAAAAGGAGGAAGTTTGCACCAGAAAGGAATGCCATTATCCAAGAAGAAGTAGAGAAACTACTTCGAGCAGGTATGATCAGAGAGGTAAAGTATCCAAAATGGTTAGCCAATGTGGTTGTTGTCCAAAAGAAAAACGGAAAGTGGAGGGTATGTGTCGACTTCACTGATCTGAACAAGGCATGTCCCAAGGATCCTTTCCCATTACCCCACATTGACTCCATGGTGGATGCAACAGCGGGGCATGAACTGTTAACCTTTATGGATGCATCATCTGGGTTCCAACAAATCCAGATGGAACCATCTGACCAAGAGGATACAGCCTTTATGACCCCAACCGGTTTATATTGTTATATCGCCATGCCTTTTGGACTAAGAAATGCAGGTGCAACATATCAAAGGCTGGTAAATATGATGTTCAAGGATCAAATTGGAAAAACTATGGAGGTGTACATAGATGATATGGTGGTCAAGTCAAAGAAAGCTGAGGATCACCTAAGGGACTTGGAAGAAGCATTCGATATCCTTGATAGTTACAACATGAAACTTAATCCTTCAAAATGCCATTTTGGTGTTAAGGCAGGAAAGTTCTTAGGATACATGGTAACCCAGAGGGGCATTGAAGCAAGCCCGGAACAAATCAAAGCATTAATAAATATCAAATCTCCTGCCAATGCCAAGGATGTTCAAAGACTGACAGGCAGGATAGCAGCTTTGAACAGGTTCATATCGAAATCCTCAGAAAAATGCAAAGAATTCTACGATATCCTAAGGAAGAATAAGAAGTTTGAATGGACTGAGAAACATGAGAACGCTTTACAAGCCCTCAAAGAATATATGTCCTCAGCACCAGCATTAGCAAAACCGGAAAAAGGAGATGTGTTATCCTTATACCTGGCGGTATCCTCAACCGCTGTAAGTGCAGTCCTTGTCAAGGATCATGAAGGTACACAATATCCTATCTACTATGTAAGTAAAAGTTTACTTGATGCCGAATCCAGGTACTCACACCTCGAAAAACTTATTCTTGCATTAATCATGGCATCCACTAAGTTAAGGCATTATTTTGAAACCCATACTATTGTTGTTAAAACTAATTTTCCAATTAAGAATGTCCTCAGGAAACCGGAGATGTCAGGGAGAATGGCTAAGTGGGCAGTAAAGCTTAGTGCCCATGATATAAGATATGAACCAAGAACAGCCATTAAATCTCAAGCACTAGCTGACTTTGTGGCTGATTTCAGTAGTGATCTACAAAAAGAAGCAGAATTGGAGGTTCAGCAGCTGGATGAGAACAAGGATCCTTGGATACTACACACTGACGGATCCTCAAATATCAAAGGCACAGGGCTAGGGATCCTACTAAAATCGCCACAGGGGGACATAATACCCCACTCCATAGCCTGTGAGTTCCAAGCAACTAACAATGAGGCTGAGTATGAAGCCTTAATTGCTGGCTTACAAATTGCTAAGGATATGAGGGTAAAGTATCTTAAAGTATATGTAGATTCATTATTGATCACTAATCACTTTAACGGATCCTATGCTGTTAAAGGTGAAAAACTAACCAAATATTTAGAGATAGTCAAAGAATTGGCACTCTCTTTTGTTTCTTTTAGCTTAACACAGGTACCAAGGGAGGATAACACGGAAGCTGATGCATTGGCCAACCTAGGATCATCCTTGAAGATTCCAGAAGATATAAGTATACCTATCATCCATATCCTGGCTCCTGCTATTGAAAATCAGGTGGCCATGGAAATAGAAGAGGATACTGCAATGATCCCTAGTGAAGAAGCCCAATCTTATTCAGGATCATGGATCTCACCAATCATGAGATACTTGCAACATGGGGAGATTCCGACGGGAGAAAATCCTAGAGCTTTCAGGATTAAGGTATCTCAATTTACAACGTTGAATAATGTATTATATAAGCGATCTCTTGCAGGACCATATTTGAGATGTATCGAGGATCCTGAAATCGAGGAAGTGTTGATAGATTTCCATGAAGGAGATTGCGGAAACCACACTGGGGGCAGGGCATTATTCTCAAGGATCCTTAGAACAGGATACTACTGGCCAACCATGAAAAGGGATGCTATACAGTATGCTAAGAAGTGTGATCCTTGCCAAAGACATAGCAATATCCTCCATCAGCCAGCTGAATTTCTACACCCAATACCATCCTCTTGGCCATTCATGAGATGGGGAATGGATATAGTTGGCAAGCTCCCTAAAGCACCTGGTGGAAAAGTATTTATGCTTGCCATGACTGACTATTTTTCCAAGTGGATAGAAGCTGAAGCCTTCGCTCAAGTCAGAGAAAAGGAAGTCATATCCTTCATTAAAAGAAACATTATAACTAGATTTGGCATTCCCTCTGAAATTGTATGTGATAATGGCTCCCAATTCATTGGAAGCAGAACCACTAACTTTTGTGACAGTTGGGAAATCAAGATGATAACATCAACACCAGTTCATCCACAAGCCAATGGTCAAGCAGAATCATCCAACAAGATCATCATCAACAATCTGAAGAAGAAGCTAGGATCCAAGAAGGGGAAATGGGCAGAGGAGTTACCTTATGTGCTATGGGCTGATAGAACAACTCCCAAGAATGCCACTGGTCAAACACCTTTCTCTTTAGTATTTGGGGCAGAAGCAGTGATCCCAACAGAGATGGTGATCCCAACTGCTAGAACAATTGCTCGTGATCCTGAAGAAAATGCTGCAATCCTAGCTCAGGATTTGGATACTATTGAGGAAATCAGGGATCTAGCTAGAATAAGGATGGCAAGCTACCAACAAAGAATGGCTGGTACCTACAACAAAAATGTCAGGATAAGGAAGTTCCAAGTCGGAGATATGGTGTTAAGAAAAGCATTTCAAAATACTATCAATCCTGCTGACGGGAAGCTAGCACCAAAATGGGAAGGTCCCTACTTGATTGAAGCTGAAGCAGGAAAGGGGGCATACAGGTTGCTAACCATGGAAGGAAACTTGTTACCAAGAGCCTGGAATGCTGTTCACTTAAAGAAATATTTCATGTGAACATGATCCTTCATGCATGTGATCCTTACATTGAAGTACCCTTGAAGGATCCCGGAGATATCAGTGATCCTTACTCTGGTAATATGCTTATCCTAAAACTATTGCATTTTCTTACTTTTTACCTAAGGATAAGGATCATGTATCCTTCATCCTCTACTCACAAACTATTTGAGTTATGATAGTTCAGGTATCTTCAGCAAATCGCCAAAGATCTCCAAAAGCACCACAGATCCTTGGGTCCAACCCCAGTTTTCCTTGGGATTATCCCCAGTTTCCGCCAGCAGCGCACGATGATCCTGGTATAGTTCACGTCTTTGGGACCAGTACCCACTTTCGGGGCTGACAACCTCATCGTACTGGCTATATTTAGGATCCTACGTATAATGGTAGACGTACCATACATCCGTTCCTAAGGTTTCTAACGTTTTCACGTTAGCTAAGGTTTTGACATTTTCATGTCACTAAGTTTGGATAGTCGCCAGAGAAGGGCCATACTCCAGTTTACATACGATCCTTTGGGCTTGTCCCCAGTGATCCTCTGGGATCATTCTCAGTTATCCTTTGGGCTTGTCCCCAGTTATCCTTTGGGCTTGTCCCCAGTGATCCTCTGGGATCATTCTCAGTTATCCTTTGGGCATGACCCCAGTTACTAAGTTACTTCTCACATTGGCTTAGTCCCAAGTGGTGCTTCGTTTTTCAGGTTTGTCAAAGGTAAAACACATAAGGATCCTTAATCCTTATTATCCATCAAAGTCTTATCCACGATTGTCTCGATTGAAGGTTAGGATCCTGACTTGGATCCTCAGGTATGATCCTTGACTATTTTGATTATATTCATTATCCTAACCGACCCTTATACTTTGACAACCAAACCTATGATCCTTGAACTAAAATACTTTGAATATTTTCAATATCAGGATATTTGATCTAGGATCATATCCTAAATTTATTAAATATATTTTCAACTCTTGCAAATATATTACAAAGACAACTAAGAAACAAGAAGATAAGGATAACAACACGAGATAAGCCAGAAAAGTTAAGTTATATTATCAAACAAAAGGATCATTAACCCTTTCAAAAAGTTGTCAAAATTGCCAACCCACATTTCTACCAGCAAAACGTGGCCCGTCCACATGGGTTGGCAAAGGGTGTCCATTGTCTATGCGGTCTTAGCATTGTGCAGGAAAATTAAAGCGGCAGGATCACAAAGGCTTCATCCCCCAAACAGAGGATCCCTCCACCTTTTGCAATCCTACCTATTGTTCTAAGGATCCAGGATCCTTAACCCTAAAGACTATTGTTCGAAGATTACAAACCATAATTGTCTCAAACCATCAACAACCACAAAAACTACCACCAAACCTAAAAAAAAAAAATTGGGCTCCGGCCTAGTCAACAATATCCATCATCGCCCAATCATGCAGCCTACTCCTTTGCTGCTCCATCACCACCGGCTGCTCCACCTTGATCCTTGTCAGCATCACCACCTTCCAGCATGGGGATCTCCTCAGCCTCATCCTCGTCCTCCAGGTCTGCCAGCCTTGCCTTCCAACCTTCAACGTCCCACGAGCTTTTGTCAAAGGTAGGATCCTGAGCCTCCTCGGCCATCTGAAGTTGTATCTTGTACATAGCAATTGCCGCGGAGACCTTGGCATCTTGGGTGATCTCCTGCTTCTCGTTATTCATATCAATCAACCTCTGAGCAGCCTCAGCCTTCGTGGCCCGGAGTTCCTTCTCAAGATCTGCTATCATGAGATCCTTAAGCACGCCCATTTGTTGAAGGCCAGCAATCTGGCTCTCTTGATCCTCAACATGGCCAAGATAGGTCTCGATCTCGGCAAGTTTCTGCAAAGAGGGAAATAAGGTAAGTTCAGAACCGGATGATCCTCGAAGAAACAGGATATTCGAAACGGATGACCAACAGGGGCAGTGATCCTTACCTCATTCACGTAGTCAAGGAATTGCTGACGGAGGAGGGGAAATCCTTGGAGATCTTCAGAGGTTTTCCTCTTTTTTCCCTTGCCCCGGATAGACGCTTTGGGAGCTGATGCTGAAGGACTGGCAGCAGGAGCCTTCTTCTTTGAAGACGTGACATTGGCAAGATCACTTAACCCAAATTTAGAGGCAGATTTGACAGACCTGGCAGACTTTCCGGCACCTACACAATCAAAAAACAAGATAAGTTGCTTTATTAATCAAACAATCCTACATATAATTTATTTTCTGTAAGGATACTTACTTGACATAGTGGCAGATGCAGAGGATACTTCTTGAGAATCTTGGACGGTGACCTGGAAACTTCTGACTTCAGGATTAAGCTTTTTAAAAGCTAGAACTCTCTCTTTTGCAGCAGGGCTTAACTTGAGATGAGCGATGGAAATAGCTGCAAAGGAAAAAATACATTAGTGATCTTCATCAAATGAGACAGGACTGATAGTGATCCTTCGAGGATCCTCTACCCTACCATGAGTGGCCCATTCTTTGGGCAGATCCTTCCCATCCGGGATGGAATCCCTTCTAACAAAGAAAAAACGACGCTTCCAGTTTGTATCATTCTTGGTGACCTTGAAGACAGGGTGATCCTCCCCGGCTTTCCGTTTCAGCAGATACCGGTAAGAGCCAAAAGTGGTAAGATCGTAAAACTCGGCCAACTCCGTCATCCCCAGATCAATCCCTCTCTGCTCAATGATCCTTTCGAAGGTATACAGAACCCTCCAGATCATCGGCATAGCTTGGATATAAGAGATGCCGGTTAAAGAAAAGAAGGATTGGGTGAAGGATGGAAAAGGATATGAATACCCTATGGTGAATGGAGTAGCAGGAAAAGCCACCCAGGTATCCGAAACAGAATCACTCAGAGCGGTAGGTGTGAAGGACTTGAAAACCGCATTCGCCGGAAAACAATGACGAATTCTGTCTATGTGAACATCAGTAAAGCAACACCTCTCCGTAGGAGAATCCTTGATAATCCCCTGGCTTTTTAAGGGACTATCCTTCTTAGAATCCTTGTGTGGAGAATTCCGGAGCAACATGTTTATGACGAGACGGAAACAGAGTAGAAGCAAAAAAAACAGAGCAAAGAGAAGGAAGAAGGGAAAGAGAGGAGAAGAGGATACCTGATCAAGTCTTCGGTAGTGATTATAAAGGGAAGATACCTCGAATTTAAATACAGAACGATCCTAACCCTATCTCCTATTTATAATGATGATTTGCAGGGATTGTCACATCTGTGACGTAATTATCACAACGGCTAGTCCATGTGTAACGGCTAGTTGTTCGGAATCGCCCGTTAGAGATAAGATCAAAACAAAATATAACTCGTCTATTTACAATTAACTCCTTATATTTTGGGGGCAATTGTTAGGGCTGGATTTTTATTATAGGTGATCCTTACACGTGATCCTAACCAGTGATCCTTGTTTCTTTGGCAGACAGCGATCCTCAGGAGGACTTCAGGATCAGGATCATGGGACATTATAGGATCCTCATACTAACGATCATCTTCGCTTAAGGCAATGTTATTTTTGCAGGAATATCTAGCGGGATATGCTCTAGGCATCATGATCCAGGGACGCGTCTTCACAATTATGGCAAGAGCTTAATTGAAGAAAGACGTTGCACAGGATATGGAAACATGGCTTGATTCATGGGCAGCAATTTAGGCTAGATTGTCTTTATTTCTAAAGGGGTAATGAGCTGATAATTAGTCATTTTACCTAAAATAAGTCACCTACACTTGTATAAATACCCCTCTTCCTCATTCGGAAGAACACACACGACATACAACGCAACTCTCACACACTTAGACACTCAGTGATCCTTGTACTCAGCTCATTACTATCCGGTTGTAACTACATTTTTATTATATTGAAGTTGGTGATCGGTAGTTGCCATCACCCGAGGTTTTTTATGCCGGAGATCATACATTGATCAAGGGCTTTTTCCTCGTATAAATCATTGTGTCTTTGCATCATTTATCATAGAAGTGACCCTTTACTTTCATAATTAACCAAGCATCATACCCCGTTTACATAAAGTTTGGTTACATTATCCTTGTGTGATTTTTGACCAAAACAGTTGGATAGGGGTTTCATTCGACCCAGTTCTTCGCCTTGGGGAGCCCCAGTTCTGTTCGTGAAGAAGAAAGACGGGTCATTCCGTATGTGTATTGACTATCGAGAACTCAACAAGGTGACCATTAAGAACCGCTATCCGTTACCACGCATCGACGACTTGTTCGACCAGTTGCAAGGGTCAAGCTTCTATTCAAAGATCGACTTAAGGTCGGGTTACCACCAGGTAAGGGTTAGGGAAGAGGATGTTCCCAAGACAGCCTTTCGAACACGCTACGGACACTATGAGTTTTTGGTCATGCCGTTTGGATTGACCAATGCACCAGCGGTTTTCATGGATCTTATGAACCGCGTATGCAAGCCATATCTCGACGAGTTTGTTATAGTGTTTATTGACGACATCTTAGTCTACTCGAAGAACAAGGAAGATCACGAGCGTCACCTACGTCTCATAATGGAACTTTTGAGAAGGGAACAACTGTATGCGAAGTTTTCTAAGTGCGACTTTTGGATTCGAGAAGTGCACTTCCTTGGGCATGTTGTTAACAAGAAAGGGATACATGTGGATCCTGCGAAGGTGGATGCAGTTAAGAATTGGGCGGCACCAAAGACTCCGTCTGAGGTGCGACAATTTCTTGGTCTCGCAGGGTACTATCGAAGGTTTATTAAAGACTTCTCGAAAATCGCGCAACCTCTCACCTCGCTGACACAGAAGAACACAACGTACTTTTGGGGAACGAAGCAGGAAGAGGCCTTCCAGTTGCTAAAGCAGAAACTTTGCAGTGCACCGATCTTGTCTTTACCAGAGGGCACCGAAGATTTTGTGGTATATTGTGACGCGTCAATTCAGGGTCTCGGTTGCGTGTTGATGCAACGCGAGAAGGTAATAGCTTATGCTTCTCGTCAGCTGAAGGTGCACGAGAAGAACTACACGACGCACGACTTGGAGTTAGGAGCGGTGGTATTTGCGTTGAAGATTTGGAGGCACTATCTGTACGGTACCAAATGCACCATCTACACCGACCATAGGAGTCTCCAGCACATCTTCGACCAGAAAGAGTTGAATATGCGACAACGACGATGGGTGGAGTTATTGAACGATTATGAATGTGCCATCAAATATCATCCGGGCAAGGCAAACGTTGTAGCTGACGCCCTCAGCAGAAAGGATAATGCACCTAGGCGTGTGCGAGCATTGCAACTCACGATTCAGTCCAACCTTCCTTCCCAGATACGAGATGCTCAGTTAGAAGCGTTAAAACCAGAAAATGTTCAAGCTGAAGCTTTACGTGGCTCGAGACAACGACTAGAACAAAAGGGAGACGGTGCTTACTACGTAACCGGACGCATCTGGGTTCCACTCTATGGTGACTTACAAGAACTTGTAATGGATGAGGCACATAAGTCACGTTACTCTGTACATCCTGGATCAGATAAGATGTACCACGACCTGAAAACTACCTACTGGTGGCCCAGCATGAAGGCTCATATAGCAACCTACGTCAGCAAATGTTTGACTTGTGCTAAAGTCAAAGCAGAACATCAAAAGCCCTCAGGTCTACTGCAGCAACCAGAAATACCCACATGGAAGTGGGAACAGATCGCTATGGATTTCGTGACAGGACTACCTAGAACTCAGGTGGGGAACGATACCATTTGGGTGATTGTTGATCGCCTCACGTAGTCAGCACACTTTTTAGCAATCAAGGAAACAGACAAGTTTTCGCAATTGGCAGCAATCTACCTTAAGGAAGTGGTTTCTAGGCATGGAGTGCCAACTTCTATCATTTCAGACCGTGATCCGCGTTTCACGTCAGAGTTATGGCAGTCTATGCATAAATCGTTTGGTTCCCAACTCGACATGAGTACCGCTTATCACCCACAGACGGATGGTCAAAGCGAGCGCACCATCCAAACACTCGAAGATATGCTTCGGGCATGCGTACTCGACTTTGGAAAAGGATGGGAGAAGCACCTACCGTTGATAGAATTCTCCTACAACAACAGCTACCATTCAAGTATTAAGGCAGCTCCGTTCGAAGCACTGTACGGACGGAAATGTCGCACACCTCTCTGTTGGCATGAGGTGGGTGATAGCCAGATCCCAGGCCCTGAGTTTGTTCTTGAGGCATCAGAAAGCATTGTACAGATCTGAAACCGTATGGCCGCAGCTCGCGATCGTCAGAAAAGCTACGCCGACAAGCGTAGTAAACCGCTGGAATTTGAAGTCAATGACCGCGTTATGTTAAAGGTTTCACCCTGGAAGGGCGTGGTGCGTTTTGGGAAACGCGGCAAACTAAACCCTCGTTATGTAGGACCATTCAAAATTTTAGAACGGATTGGAAAGGTGGCCTACAGGTTGGAATTACCTGCTGAGTTGGGTAATGTCCATGATGTATTTCACGTATCGCAGCTAAAGAAGTGTTTGGTTGATGAAACACTAGTAGTACCATTTCAAGAGCTGAAGATAGACGACAAATTGCAGTTTGTCGAAGAACCACTTGAAATTATGGATCGGGAAGTTAAAGTTCGTAAGCACAGCCGCATACCGATTGTGAGAGTTCGTTGGAACTCAAGACGTGGTCCAGAGTTCACGTGGGAACGCGAGGACCAGATGAAACTTAAGTATCCACATTTGTTCCCCACAGATCAGGCAGGACCTAGCAAACTTAATGATGAGGCAACTAGTGAATTTCGGGACGAAATTCCCATTCAAGTGGGGGATGATGTGACACCCCAGGAAAACTAGTGAACAGTATAGCTTACGTTAGTGAGTGCATACCAAATTTCGGGACGAAATTTCTTTTTAGTTGGGGATACTGTGACAACTCGTAATTCGAACCTACTTTTGTGTAACGTTATGTGCTTACGTGAGCTATGTTAATTAAATGAATGTTATGTTTTGCTATATGTAAATGTGTAAGTGAATAAATGTGTATGCGAATCCGAATCGCACAACCATCACTCGAACGCATAAGGCCTTTGGGCCGCATTACTTGTATTCGGACTATAGGGCGGCCCAAATGTGGGTTCGGCCCAACCTTTCTTGATTGATTAGCACCTAGAGTTTGGCAACCTCCTCATTTGTTACAAAACATCCTACACGCACAAAACCCTAGCTCGTCTCTCTCTCTCCCTCTCTTTCGCGAACCGAAGGCAGCCAAGCAATTCCTCATCATCTCGGGTCTTTATTGTTCGGATCAAACCTTATTCCTTCTCTTAGCCGGACGTGATTGACCATTCTTAATTCAAGTAACTTTGGTATAACTTGCCGAGCAATCCCAGGTGAGTTCATTGCATTTTCTCAAGCATGCGTCCCGGTGGTTTGGGACAACTAGTAAACATTTGGACGGGAAACATTGGGTAAACAACTTAATCGGTTTTGGTTATTGCCTGGAGGGCAATGGGGGTAATTAGTTGATAGCGCTATTAGGTGGGAAACCTCACACCGGGCCGTAAGGACGGGCGTGAACTAATTATCTGGATAGGGCTATGGTTGTTAGAGGCACACTCCTCGGATACATATGGGCACACTCCCTAGGGTATCTAACGATGGCAACATAGACAAACAAGGGGTAACCACTCCCCGGATACACATGGGCACACTCCCTAGGGTATCTAACACGAGCAGCATTGTAACGCAACATGGAATCACATTAACATACATCTGGTAACTCAACACGTTAACAAAACCTTGAACTCACCAGCGTAGTCTGACACACTTGTTTGCATGCTTGTAGGTCGTTAACTTTGGGAACATGGACTTGCTATCTGGGCGTGCTGGAGTGGTCATGGATCGAGCTACTGGATTATTTATAATTGATGCATTGGTCTTAAGTTTATTTTGAAACAATTCCTAAACGACTTATCATATGCTTCCGCAACATAACTCTTGTGAACTGATATTGTGTTTGACATTTAATCTTGGCTATTAATGACATGTTTTATTTAAGTATTTACTCTTGGTTCAATGTGATTGGTGGCTCAGACTCTGATGTGTAACACGCCTCGCGGGGTTTCCGCAGGTGGTATTTTGGGGGTGTTACAGAAGCTGTATGATGGTACGACGGATCCTGAGGAACACATAGCACAATACAGGGAGAGGATGGAGATCAATCCTATTCCAGAAAGGTTAAAGGAAGCATGCCTGTGCAAGGGATTTGGATCCACTCTTACTAGATCAGCTCTTAAATGGCTGCTAAGTCTTCCCCCTTACTCTATTACTTCGTTTGCTAATTTAGTTAACTTATTCAATAATCAATTTTCTTGTAGCAGAAAATTTGAATGATTGACTAGTGATTTATATAGGATAACTCAGGGTCATAATGAATCATTAAGGGATTATATAACCAAATTTAGTAAAGAATCCTTGGACATTCCTAACTTGGATATGGCCACAGCTGTTGAGGCCTTCAAGATGGGATTGCTTAAGGATTCATTGTTCTATGATGATCTTGTTATAACACCATGCAGGAACCTAGACGAAGTAAGAACTCGGGCACTCAGGTTCATCCGGCTAGAGGATGACAAGAGGATCCAGGAGAGACAAGTAGGATCCTCAAAACAAGAAAAGCAAGGATCCTCTTTCAAAAGCAACAAATTCAAATCCTATAACAGAACTGACAACCAGAATGTGCATGTTGTTGACCAAGAAGAGGATGATGAAGATTATCCTCCGATTTCTGAATACTGTTTTTCCGTTGATAACCATGAACTAATCCTTGCAATGCAGAATCTAGGAGAAAAGGCCAGATGGCCCAGAAAAAATGACAAACCAGCCGCAGCTAAAGATAAATCAAAGTGGTGTGCGTATCACGAGGATTTTGGGCATTTGACAGAGGAATGCATCGCATTACGAAAGGAAATTGGATATCTGCTGAGCAAGGGGCATTTGAAAGAATTGTTGGGAAGAAAAAAGCAAAGGACTCAGGATCCTGAAAGGATCCCTGAGAAAGCTCCAGCTCCTCCGGCAGATGCACAAGTGATCAACTTTATTTCTGGAGGATCAGACATCTGTGGTACATCCTTCTCAGCAGCTAAAAGGCATGCAAAGGAAGCTAAAATGGATAACGGAGAAAGACCTATTCGAACATCAAGTGTCTCGGAAGGAAAAATCATTACCTTTGATGAGGATGATAGAATTAACATCCAGGATCCTCATCATGATAGTTTAGTTATCACTCTTTTTATTTCTAACCATTTTGTCCGCAGGATCCTTATTGACGGAGGAAGTTCGGTAAACATTATCCAGCTTGATGTTCTGAAGAAAATGGGTATTCCCGAATCGGACATCACACCAAGATCCTCCGTGCTCGTGGGATTTAGTGGCGAAACTAAGAAAACCCTGGGGGACATCAAACTCCCAATTTATGTGGAAGGATTACATAACTATCAAAAATTTTGTGTTATTGACTGTTTGTCTTGTTGTAATGTTATCCTTGGCAGGCCCTGGATACACGATATGAAGGCAGTCCCGTCCACCTACCATCAGTGTGTGAAGCTTCCTAGCCCATGGGGAATAATCAGGATCGATAGTGATCAACAGGAGGCTAAGGATTGTTACACCTCATCAATGAAACCAGCCTCGAAATCAAGGGAGCAATAGCAATTAAAGTATCCTCCAAGGGGTGTCTTGGAGGCAAGAGAGCAGGATGTGGACGAAATCCTCTTGGATCCTGATGATCCTGAATCTAAAATCTACATCGGATCAGGGATCCTTGATAAAATGAAAGAAGACATAGTATCCTTCCTCAAAAGAAGAAAATCTACCTTTGCATGGAAACGTGAGGATATGTCAGGTATATCTAAGGATATTATCACTCATAAACTTGGCATTGACAGGTCAGTTAAACCAATCCATCAAAAAAGGAGGAAGTTTGCACCAGAAAGAAATGCCATTATCCAGGAAGAGGTAGAAAGATTACTACGAGCAGGTATGATTAGAGAAGTAAAGTATCCAAAATGGCTGGCCAATGTGGTTGTTGTTCAAAAGAAAAATGGAAAGTGGAGGGTATGTGTCGATTTCACTGATTTAAATAAGGCATGTCCCAAGGATCCTTTCCCCTTACCCCACATTGACTCCATGGTGGATGCAACGGCGGGTCATGAACTGTTAACCTTTATGGATGCATCATCTGGATTCCAACAAATTCAGATGGAACCATCTGACCAAGAGGATACGGCTTTTATGACCCCAACCGGTTTATATTGTTCTATTGCTATGCCTTTTGGATTAAGAAATGCAGGTGCAACATATCAAAGGCTGGTGAATATGATGTTCAAATATCAAATTGGACAAACTATGGAAGTGTACATAGACGATATGGTGGTGAAATCCAAAAAAGCTGAGGATCACCTAAGGGACTTGGAGGAAGCATTTGATATCCTTGATAATTATAACATGAAGCTTAATCCTTCAAAATGTCACTTTGGTGTTAAAGCATGTAAATTCTTAGGATATATGGTAACCCAAAGGGGCATTGAAGCAAGCCCGGAACAAATCAAAGCATTGGTGAATATCAAATCCCCTGCCAACGCTAAGGATGTGCAAAGGCTAACAGACAGGATAGCAGCTCTAAACAGATTCATATCCAAATCCTCAGAAAAGTGTAAAGAATTCTATGATATCCTAAGAAAGAACAAGAAATTCGAATGGACTGAAAAGCATGAGAATGCTTTACAAGCCCTAAAAGAATACATGTCCTCAGCCCCAGCATTGATGAAACCAGAAAAATGAGATGTATTATCCTTATACTTTGCGGTATCCTCAAAAGCAGTAAGTGCAGTCCTTGTTAAGGATCATGAAGGTATACAATATCCTGTCTATTATGTAAGTAAGAGTTTACTTGATGCTGAATCCAGGTATTCACACTTTGAAAAACTTATTCTTGCACTGATTATGGCATCTACTAAACTAAGACATTATTTTGAAACACATGTTATTGTTGTTAGAACTAATTTTCCAATTAAGAATGTCCTCAGGAAACCAGAAATGTCCGGAAGAATGGCTAAGTGGGCAGTAAAGCTTAGTGCCCATGATATAAGATATGAGCCCAGAACAGCCATCAAATCCCAAGCATTAGCAGACTTTGTGGCTGATTTCAGTAGTGATTTACAAAAGGAAGCCGAATTGGAAGTCCAGCAGCTGGATGAAACTAAGGATCCTTGGATACTACATACTGACGGATCCTCAAATGTCAAAGGCACGGGGCTTGGTATACTACTAAAATCGCCACAGGGGGACATAATACCCCATTCCATAGCTTGTGAGTTCCAAGCCACTAATAATGAGGCTGAATATGAAGCCTTAATCGCTAGTTTGCAAATTGCTAAGCATATGGGGATCAGGTATCTTGAGGTATACGTGGATTCATTGTTAATCACTAATCACTTTAATGGATCCTATGCTGTTAAAGGTGAAAAACTAACCAAATATTTAGAGATAGTCAAAGAATTGGCACTCTCCTTTGTTTCCTTCAGTTTGACACAGGTACCAAGGGAGGAAAATACAGAAGCTGATGCATTGGCCAATCTAGGATCATCTTTGAAGATCCCAGAGGATATAAGTATCCCCATCATCCATATCCTAGCTCCTGCTATTGAAAATTAGGTGGCCATGGAAATAGAAGAAGATACTGCAATGATCCCTAGTGAGGATACTCAATCTTGTTCAGGATCATGGATCTCACCAATCATGAGATACTTACAACACGGGGAGATTCCTAGGGGAGAAAATCCTAGGGCTTTCAGGATTAAGGTATCTCAATTCACAATCTTAAATAATATGCTATATAAGCGATCTCTTGCAGGACCATATTTAAGATGTATCGAGGATCCTGAAGTTCAAGAAGTGTTAAAAGACTTCCATGAAGGAGATTGTGGAAACCACACTGGGGGCAGGATACTACTGGCCAACTATGAAAAGGGATGCTGTGGAGTATGCTAAGAAGTGTGATCCTTGTCAAAGACACAGCAATATCCTTCACCAGCCGGCTGAATTTCTACATCCTATACCATCCTCTTGGCCATTCATGAGATGGGGGATGGATATAGTTGGCAAGCTCCCTAAGGCACCTGGTGGAAAAGTATTCATGCTTGCTATGACTGACTACTTCTCCAAGTGGATAGAGGCTGAAGCTTTTGCCCAAGTCAGAGAGAAGGAAGTTATATCCTTTATTAAGAGAAATATTATAACTAGATTTGGCATTCCTTCTGAAATTGTATGTGATAATGGTTCCCAATTTATTGGGAGTAGGACTACTAACTTTTGTGACAGTTAGGGGATTAAGATGATAACATCAACACCAGTCCACCCACAAGCTAATGGTCAAGCAGAATCATCCAACAAGATCATCATCAACAATCTGAAGAAGAAACTTGGATCCAAGAAGGGGAAATGGGCAGAGGAATTGCCTTATGTGCTTTGGGCTGATAGGACAACTCCCAAGAATGCTACTAGTCAAACACCCTTCTCTTTGGTATTTGGGGCAGAATCAGTGATCCCAACAGTGGTGGTTCCAACTGCTAGAACAAGTACCCGTGATCCTGAGGAGAATGATGCAAACCTGGCTCAAGACTTGGATACTATTGAAGAAATCAGGGATCGGGCTAGGATAAGGATGGCTAGCTACCAACAAAGAATGGCTGGTGCTTACAACAAAAACGTCAGGATAAGGAAATTCCAAGTTGGGGATATGGTATTGAGAAAAGCATTCCAAAATACCACCAATCCTGCTGATGGGAAATTGGCACCAAAATGGGAAGGCCCTTATTTGATCGAAGCCGAAGCAGCAAAGGGGGCATATAGATTGCTTACCATGGAAGGTAATCTGTTACCAAGAGCCTGGAATGCTGTCCACTTGAAAAAAATATTTCATGTAAGCAGGATCCTTCTGGCATGAGGGATCCTTACATTAGAAGTATCCTTCAAGGATCCCTGAAGCATCAATGATCCTTACTCTGGTAATGTCCTAAGCTTGAACTCTTATTTACATATCTTCTTATTTAAGGATAAGGATCATGTATCCTTCATCCTTCTCTCACGAGATTTTGAGTTCTGATAAGTCCAGGTATCCTTAGCATAATGTTGACAATCTTCAGAAGCAACTCAGATCCTTGGGCTTGTCCCCAGTTATCTTAGGGCTTGTTCCCAGTTCTCGCCTGTAGCGCACGATGATCCTGGTATAGTTCACGTCTTTGGGACCAGTACTCGCTTTAGGGGCTGATAACCTCATCGTACTGGCTATACCTAGGATCCTACGTATAATGGTAGACGTACCATACATCCGTTGCTAAGGTTTCTAACGTTTTCACGTTAGCTAAGGTTTTGGCATTTTCATGTCACTAAGTTTGATAGTCGCCAATGAGGGCCATACTCCAGTTTACATACGATCCTTGGGCTTGTCCCCAGTTATCCTTCGGGCTTGTCCCCAGTTATCCTTCGGGCTTGTCCCCAGTGATCCTTTGGGCTTGTCCCCAGTTATCCTTTGGGCTTGTCCCCAGTTACTAACTTATCTTTTATATTGGCTTAGTCCCAAGTTATATTCCATTTTTCAGGTTTTCGAAGTTAAACAATTAAGGATCCTTAATCCTTATTATCCATTAAAGTTTTACTTATGGTTATCCTGATTAAAGGTTAGGATCCTAACTTGGATCCTCAGGTATGATCCTTAACTATTTTTTAATTTCATTCATTATTCATTTGAATAACCCTTAGACTTTGACAACTGGACCCATGATCCTTAAAATGAATTACTTTTTGGAAGTTTTCAACTATAGGATACTTGATCCTGGATCGTATCCTAAACTTCTTAAACATAATTTGGTTAAGCTTTTCTCACAAATATATATCAAAACAATTGGAAATTAAAAGGATAACAAGATAAGCCAAAAAGATTAGAGTTATTTTATTAACAAAGGTTTAAAACCCTTCATAGTTGTCAAAATTGCCAACCCACGTTTCTACCAGCAAAACGTGGCCCGTCCACATGGGATGGCAAAGGGTGTCCATTGTTTGTGCGGTCATAGCATGCAGGAAATTAAAAGGCGGCAGGATCACAATGGCTTCATCCCCCAAACAGAGGATCCCTCCACCATTTGCAATCCTACCTATTGTCCAAAGGATCCTGGATCCTTAACCCTAAAACTATTGTTCAAGTTACAAACCATAATTGTTTTAAAACATCAACAACCACCAAACAAAAAATTGGGCTCCGGCTATGTCTAGAGGTTTCCTTCATCGCCCAATCCCGCAGCTCAATCCTTCGCTGCACCATCACCACCGGCTCCGCTTGCCTCTCCAGCATGATCCTTGCGAACGCCTCCACCCTCAAGCATCGGGATCTCCTCAGCTTCATCATCATCCTCCAACTCTGCCAGCCTCGCCTTCCAACCCTCTACATCCCATGTGCTCTTGTCGAAGGCAGGATCCTGAGCCTCCATAGCCATCTGCAGCTGGATCTTATACATGGTTATTGCAGCAGAGACCTTGGCATCCTGGGTGATCTCATGCTTCTCATAATCAAAATTGATCAGCATCCTGGCAGCATCATCCTTGGTGGCCCGGAGCTCCTTCTCAAGATCAGCTATCTTAAGATCCTTCAGCACACCCATTTGTTGGAGGTCAGCAATCTGGCGGTCTTGATCCTCGACATGGCCAACATACGTCTCTATCTCAGCAAATTTCTGCAAGGAAGACAAGGCATAACATCAGAAACAAGTGATCCTCAAAACTGTCAGGATACACAAACAGGGGCAGTGATCCTTACCTCGTTGAAGTAATCCAGAAACTGTTGGCGGAGCAGGGGCAGACCTTGTAAATCCTCAGAGGCCTTTCTCTTCTTTCCTTTACCCCTAATAGGTGCTTTAGGGGCTGAAGCAGTTGGGCTAGCAGCAGGAGTCTTCTTCCTTGAGGATTTGACATTTGTAAGATCATCGATGCCAAACTTTGAAGCAGACTTAGAGGATTTTCCAGCACCTACACAACCAAAATAAGATAAGTATTCTAATTAAACTTGAAAATCCTACATAGAATTACTTTTTAAATGAGGATACTTACTTGACATTGTGACAGAGGCAGAGGATACTTCTTGAGAATCCTGGGTGGCAACCTGGAAAGTTCTTATCTCCGGATCAAGCTTCTTAAAGGCCAAGAGTCTCTCTTTTGCAGCAGGTGTCAACTTCAGATGTGAAACGGATATAGCTGCACAATAAACAAGAGAATATCAGTGATCCTTATCCTGAGGAATAAGTTCTGTGGTGATCCCTCTAGGATCCTACCATGGGTAGCCCACTCCTTGGGCAAATCCTTCCCATTAGGGATGGTATCTCTCCTTACAAAAAAGAACCGCCGCTTCCAGTTCAGGTCATTTTTGGTAACTTTGGAAACAGGGTGATCCTCTCCAGCTTTCCGCTTGAACAAATATCGGTGGGATCCAAAAGTGGTGAGATCATACATCTCAGCCAACTCCGCCATGCCAAGGTCAATCCCTTCTTGTTCAATGATCCTTTCAAGGGTGTATAACACCCTCCAGATCATCGGCATAGCCTGGATGTAACAGATGCCGGTAAGGGAGAAAAAGGATTGGGTAAACTGAGGAAAAGGATATGAGTATCCTATCATGAAAGGAGTGACCGGAAAAGCTACCCAAGTCTCTGAGATGTGATCACTCAAAGCGGTAGGACTAAAAGACTTGAAAAGGGTTTCCGCCGGGAAACAACGACGGATTTTATCGATTTGAGGGTCGGTGAAGCAACACCTCTCGGTGGGGGAATCCTTGATGATCCCTTGACCCTTCAAGGGGCTGCTCTTCTTAGGATCCTTACAGGGAGAGTTCCGGAGCAACATTTTTTGCAAGACAATGGAAAGAGAAAGAAAAACAGAGTAAGCAAGAGAGAAGGAGAAGGGGAATACCTGTTCAATCCTCTGATCGCGGTTATAAAGGGAAGAGTTCTCGAATTTAAATGCAAACGATCCTATCCCTATTTCTATTTATAATGATGATTTGTGCAGGGCTGTCATCTCCATGACGTCAGATCGCAACGGATAGTTCATTCTTAACGGCTATATAACCGTTGAGTTAGTTATAGATAAGATTCGGCAAAATATAACTCGTTTATATTAGATAAATACTCCTTATATTTTGGGGGCAATTGTTAGCGCAGGATTTTTATGACCTATGATCCTTACATGATATCCTAACAAGTGATCCTTGTTTCTTTGGCAGATAGTGATCCTCAGAAGAGCTCCAGGATCAGGATCACGGATCATCCTAAGGATCCTCATACTAACGATTGTTCTCTTTGAATTTAATGTTGTTTTGCAGGAATTACGAGTTGGACCTGATCTTAGCAACGTAAACAAGGAATCTGTCACGCTAATTTTGCACATGCATAATCAAAGATGGACGTTATGGATAATATGGAAACTCAGCACAATTCAAGGGCGATTATTTAGGCTAAATTTACTTCTATTTCTAAAGGGGTAACGAGCTAGTAGTTAGGTGATTTGCCTAAAATAGAACCACACACACTTGTATAAATGGCACTCTTGAACATTCGGAAGACACAAGACATTTCTCACACGCTTTAGCATACGATACTATAGTGATCCTTGTACCTAGCTCGTTACCATCCGAAGTTGTAAACATTGTTTGTTATATTGAAGTCTGGTGATCGGTAGTTTCCATCACCCGAGGTTTTTTATGCCGAAGATCATTCATTGATCAAGGGCTTTTTCCTCGTATAAATCCTTGTGTCACTTGTGCATTTTACATTTAAGTGATCCTTTACTTTGTTCATCATACCAAGCATCATTCCCCGTTTACATAGAGTTTGGTTGCATTATCCTTGTGTGATTTTTAACCAAAACATTCACCTTTCTCGCGAATTGAGTTTAAACACCCTGCCTGGAGCGCAAGTTATCCAGAGATAGTTCAAGGTGGCGGGACCAGTTCATGTAAAAGTGGCTGACAATTTCGTTACTGTTGGCTATACCCTAGATCCTTATGGTATACGAGGATTGATCACCCTCTCTCGCGAAAGGGTATTTTCATACTCTCTAAGGTTTAAAGGTTTTCACCTTTCTAAGTTTTGGAGTTTATACACTCCCGCCTGTAGCGCATGAAAATTTGGGATTATCCCCAGGATACTAAGGATTTATCTCCAGGATGTTTTCGGGTTTTACCCCCAATAACACAAGAACTGTCTACGCAGTTGAACATAAATCTAAGCAATTTTTTCTAAGTGTTGGAAGATTTCGTGCACAGGGGACATTTCTCCTAAGGCGATTATGTAAGGCACAAAGAGTCAGGTTTGAACCAAGTGTACAAAGACTGGGGACATCTTGGTACAAGGAATTACAAGAAGGATTGAAGTTTCAAACTAGGGTTACACTCTATTCCTGGTATGATCTTTCCTTTGTGAATCTTACACAACTTGATTGAACTTTTGAAATCATGTTTAAAGTTTAAGTATCCTGATCAGGATATATCTCTAGGATATATTCTAGAGATATATTCTCGGGATATGATTCAGGATATTTGGTTGGAACCTTTGGGATGCAATACTTGGGTTTAAAAATCAGAGTTGGATTTGTTTATAAATTCTGAGTAAACTATCTTTTTCCTTTGAAAACTTTATTAGAATTAGTTGAGATTTTGAAAAATAAACTATTTTGAGAAACTTTGTCCAAATTGTTTGGATATTGAGAAGTCCTATTTTACGAAAGTCTGCATAGGATATCACTAAGGTATATTGATCAGGATACCTTCACAGAAATGATAACACTAATTTAACAAAGCTAAAATCTAAGCTAAGTAATGCATGGCAAAAATTTAAAAGGCTACAACAAATAAGTCAAAAGAGGGTTATATTATTAGCATATCAAAAGTTGTGCTTTTGGTTTCACCTTAAACCAAGGCCCATCCACCAAAAGCACAATGGATTCATAACCATATTTACACAACGTTTGAAGGTTTCGTCTCAAACTGAAACCCATCCACCTCCAACCGTTGTATTGTCCAAAACAAAATATACTAACTGATAACCAAGGGCTTCATCCTGAAACCCAGGACCCATCCACCTTTGGTTATCAAATTGTTCTAATGCAGAAAAGGTAAATTGTTCAAAACACATGGAAAATAAATTGTTCAACAAGTCACAACCATCAAACTTAAAAAAGTGGGCTCCGGCCTTGGCACATATATCCATCATTGCCCACTTCGCTGCTTTTAAGGGGTAGCACCCTCTTCAGTCATCGCTTCATCAGCACCTGCACCAGCATCATCTTCGGGATTCTTCTCAGCATCGCCACCAGCATCGGCCGCCGCCTCTGTCGTCTTGGGAGGATCCTCACCAGCATGCTTTGCAAGATGTTCCACAGGAGTGCCTTTGAGATCCGTTAGTTTCGCTTCCCAGGCCTTGACATTCTAGGAAGGGCATTCAAAGCCCAAGGCCTTGGCTTCATAGGCCATCCTTAGCCTGGCTTGAAGAAGGGAAACAACAACGGATCCTTTGAGGCCATCCCGGTAGGAACTCATATCCTGCTGGTATTGGAATGTTTTAAATCATTGAAATGTTTTAATAAGAAAGATTTTCCGTAAACAAATCGTTACAAAATTTGTATGTGAACTCACCTTCCATTGTGTTGACACTTGATTTTACGTGTTCTTCAGGTACATCAGTTCGGCTTCGGAGAATTTTGGCTTATGTGCCATGTGGTTGTTGATGCTTGTTGTAATTAAATAAATTCGTTGGACACTTTTAAAACTATCATGG
Organism: Helianthus annuus; assembly: GCF_002127325.2. Classification (NCBI taxonomy): domain Eukaryota; kingdom Viridiplantae; phylum Streptophyta; class Magnoliopsida; order Asterales; family Asteraceae; genus Helianthus; species Helianthus annuus. The sequence continues at coordinate 32,117,961 of NC_035438.2, forward strand.
GACCGTGTGTACTAAGACCTATAAGGGTCACTTAACTATGTTATGGTTGTGAACTATGTTTACAACTTTAAAACATAATGTTTTTAAATAATAATTTGTCCAATATAAATAATGCATCGACCACCAGGATGTTTTGTGGGTACCAACCTCCGTCACCACCACGTTTGTATTTCTGTTGCGACGTTTTTGGGGTGTGACATGAAATCCTCACGAATAGGGAGGAAGTGAGCGGATTTGGTCAAACGGTCAATGATCACCCAAATGCTATCATGACCAGAAGGTGTACGAGGGAATTTGGTTATGAAGTCCAGAGCAATGCTATCCCATTTCCAAAGAAGAGATCTCGGGGTGTTCGAGTAGACAAGAAGGATGCTGATGCTCAGCCTTGACTTTCGAGCAAGTGAGACATTTTGGAACAGAGGTGGCGATGTCTTTCTTCATACCAGGCCACCAATAGGATGTACGAAGGTCATGGTACATCTTATCAGCACCAGGATGAATAGAGTATCGTGATTTGTGCGCCTCCTTCATTATAAGTTCACAAAGAACGTCGCAATTTGGCACCCAAACGCGACCGAGGTAGTATTGGAGTCCATCGGATTTCGTCATGAGTTGGTTTTCAGCACCACACTTCATTTAATTGTACATGTTTGCCTCATTGAAGGATGCGTACTACGCTTCACGAATGCAAGTATGAAGATCGCTATCGATTTGAGAACAACGAATGCTACTAACATGAGATTGGTGACTGAGTGCGTCGGCCACGACATTCGCCTTGCCAGGGTGATAGTGTCATAGCCCCCGACCCTTGCCCCAGGAGCGGGCGGCCGCGGGTACTCACAGAGCGGGTGGTATCGGTGTTTATTAATTTAGCAGCGGAAATGAGACATCAGGACCGTAGTTAGGTAATGTTTATCAGAGTTTAAAACACCAAATTTTTATAAATAAACAAATGGGACAAAAACCCAAATTTCCATTACAATACATTTCGTAGGGATAAACCCTAATTTATTGAGAACAAAATCTCTTTTTTATTTAGGTAACTTTTATAGCCACTTTTCTAAGCCTTCAGTGCTCTCCAGCCGGCTTTTATTAGCTTTCACATTAAGTTACCTGAATTGCGTTTAAAAATATTTTATCAGCAAGAAGTACTGGCGAGTGCATCCCAGTTTAATCAAAACAGTTTTATAACTTTTACAGTATTGTGAGCGATTACAATGTTTATATCTACACAGTTACTCATTCAGTACTGTCAACACCTGACTTATGGGTCATGTTACTCATTGGCTAACTCTTTGTCGAATAGTAACAGATTTCAAATAATGTATACAAAACCCCAACATACCGGCAGTAATTGTAGAATACATAGACTCAATCACTGTTAAGTGTAACTAAAACATCTGAGGTTTTGGTAAAATAGTTTGATTTACAAAAATAATGTACTCACAAACGATGAGAAAAAGAGAATGAACGCATATTGTTTACTTAGGTAAAACTAAAGCTTCCTGGTTAATATCTATTAAAAATTAAACAATGCACATGTGTCAGTAAGATAACTCAAATCACATTAACCGTACAACTCAAGACAGAACTCCAATGACTGAGTCAGGCAAAGCCTTGATATGCATTACGGAGTCCTAGATCAATTGGGTGTAACACGAGACAGAATTCCAACGACTGAGTCAGGCAGAGCCTTGACATGCGTTACGGAGCCCTAGATCAATCGTGTAGGGTAACAAATACGTGATCGGGAGTTATAATACTTACAACGAGGCAGAGCTTCGCTTTATAGGGGTATTATTTCCCGAGAGTTTTAGCTTACAGAGAAATTGAGAGAATATAGAATTGAACGACAATCAAATGAGGCCTGAAGCCGCTTACATAGGCTGGTCGAGCAAGCCGTCGCGCCCCGCGACGCCTTTGGCTTCGGCCTTCGCGGCCCGCGAGGGAAGTAGGGTCGGTGGTAGGCTTGGCCAGTCACCAAGTAGGGTTGCCACGAGCTAGGACACGTTGCGCAATGCCTTGTCCGGCAAACCAAGCCAGTCGCGCCCCGCGACAGACACAAGGGTACCGGGTCGCGGCCCGTGAGACCCTTATATATATGTTTTTATATGATTTTTATAAATACTAAGGTATTCTAGGCCCGTTTCTCACATATGGGGTATATTAGGAACGTTTAGGATGATGTTAAGGGGTTTTAGGAGGGTTGTTATAGATAGCGAATTTCGCAGTCGTAGTCGTCAAGTAATTCCACCCAACGACTTTGACTCATGTTTAGTTCTTTTTGGGTAAATATATGTTGTAGGCTCCTATGGTCGGTGAAGACCACACACTTGGTACCATATAGGTAGTGTCACCAAATCTTTAACGCAAAAATAATTGCGCCAAGTTCAAGATCGTGAGTAGTATAATTCTTCTCATGTACTTTCAGCTGTCTCGAAGCATACGCGATGACCTTGTCTCGTTGCATGAGAACACAACCAAGACCACGGTTCGATGCATCGCAATATACCACGAAATCATCGTTTCCATCAGGAAGGACAAGAACAGGAGCATTGCAAAGAAATCCTTAAGCGTTTAAAAGGATTCCTCTTGTTCGAGTCCCCAAACAAAAGGTTTCTCTTTCTGAGTCAACAACGTGATGGGAACGGTGATTTTCAAAAAATTTGAGATGAATCGACGGTAGTAACCCATCAATTCTAGGAAGGAGCGAATTTCTGACGCAGACTTAGGCGCGATCCAGTTCTTCACTGCTTCAATCTTGGAAGGGTCAACATGAATTCCTTTTTCACTCACGACGTGTCCAAGGAATTGAACTTCTTTGATCCAAAATTCACATTTAGAAAACTTCGCGTATAGACGTTCGCCACGTAGGAGTTCAAGAATGAGGTGCAAATGACATTCGTGTTCAGCTTAGGTTTTCAAATAAATGAGAATGTCGTCGATGAAAACGATTACAAAACGATTCAAATAGGTTTTACAAACACAATTCACTAAATCCATGAAGACTGCAGGCGCGTTGGTCAAGCCAAAAGGCATAACCACGAACTCGCAGTGGCCATAGCGAGTGCGAAAAGCGGTTTTGGGGTTGTCCTCTTCGAGAACACAAAGTTGATGATAGCCAGATCGAAGATCGATCTTGGAGAAGCACGTTGCGCCTTGGAGTTGGTCAAAAAGATCATCAATGCGAGGGAGATGGTAATGGTTTTTGACAGTGAGTTTGTTAAGCTCACAATAATCGATGCACATGCGGAACGAATCACCCTTCCTTCTTGACGAAAAGCACATGAGTGCCCCAAGGGGAAGTACTTGGGCGTATGAAACCTTTATCGAGCAACTCTTGAAGTTGACTTGACAACTCTTGCATCTCAGAGGGCGTAAGACGATAAGCAGCTTTAGCAATGGGAGTCGAACCATGGATGAGATCAATGCGAAAATCAACTGATTGAGATGGAGGAGGACCAGGTAAATCTTCAGGAAAGACATCAGGAAAATCACACACAACTGAACATCACTTAGGCTTTTTCCCTTGCTTGTTTCTTCCACAACGTGGGCTAAAAAGGCAAAGTAATGTTTACGTAAGCACTTGTTCGCTTGTGTGCATGACATAAGCTTCAGTCCCTTTGAAGGTTTGTCTCCATAAACATGTAAAGTATCTCCAGAAAGAAGAGGCAAGCGAACGTATTTCTCGTGACAAGCGATTTCAGCATGGTTTTTACGAAGCCAATCCATGCCTACTATGATGTCAAAGCTACCCAATTGCATGGGTATCAGATCGATAGGGAAAACATGGTCATTGAGAGTGAGAAAACAATCGTGAAGAATAGAGTCAACTGTGATGGATTTGCCATTGGCAACCTCGACTGTGAATGACTTGGGGAGTTTAGAATGTGTACATTTTAACATAGATTCAAATTCAACGGACAAAAAGCTTTTGTCTGCGCCAGTATCGAATAGTATAGAAGCATAAATTTTGTTAATGAGAAACGTACCATTCACAACTTCATTGTCGTTTTGAGCTGGGTTGGCATTGATGTTGAAGGCTTAACCTCGAGGTGCTTGTTGCTGCTGCTCTTGGTTCATCTGAGGGCATTGCGGGTGAAGATGAGTGGAATCTATAAACCTGTACATTGCACGAACATTGTTTGCTGGCTTAGGGTTTTGAGGAGCTTGCTGAACTTGATTGCCTTGTGGTGTAGGACCACTGCGGCAATAAGGGGCTGTATGTCCAAACCGATTGCACGTAGTGCAATGGCGGCAAGTGGTGTTGGCTGGGTGATGGTAGTGACAAGTATTACACTTGGTATGCGTCCCAGTGTAAAGTTTCTTTGTGATTTCAGGGGTGGTTGGATTTGGGGTTACAGCAGGGACAATCGCGTTGCAGCTTTGGTTTTGAAACTTTCGTTTCTTGCCTTTGCTGCCACTCGACTGAGCTTTGGTTTCAGTGGTAACTTGGTTGGCTGACTTGGTAGAGGTGGGTGTTACGGCTTGTTTATCTCTGATGCGATTGTTGTTCAAGCTGGCTGCAAGGCGATAAACTGCCTCAAAGGTTTCGGGCTGAGAAGCTTCAATAGTATCACGCATAGCAGGAGGTAAGCCATGAAGGTATTTCCTGGTCATACGCTCAGGAGTGGACACAAGGTGGGGTACAATAAAACTCAACTGTTTAAACCCGGTGGTATAACCAAGGTTGTCGTCACCAATCTGTTTAAGAGTCCAAAACTCTTCTTCGAGCTTTTATTGCTCGTGAACAGGGTAGAACTCGGTCATCATCAATTCCTTGACTTCAGGCTAGGGTAAGGCATAGGCTTCTTCATTGGAACGAATATTGCGCTCATTCGTCCACCACTCTAAGGCTTTAGCTTGAAAGACGCCAGTAGCACTTTGAGTCTTAAGGTTTTCAGGGCATTCACTATGAACGAATGTAACCTCGATGCTATCAAACCACTCAAGCATCACAGTCACACCATCATTGCCAGTGAAGGGATTTGGGTTACAAGCTGAGAAATGTTTGAAGTTAAAGGAAACGGGCTTGGGTTGGTCAGCCTTAGAGTCGACTGAGGAGTTAGGGGTAGAGGTTGTGTTGATCTTGCTAACTGTTGGTTCCAGTTTGGACTTAAAAACTTCTTTTCATGTATATGGCAAGTGATTTCAACAAATATAAAAATAGTGTGCGGAAATAGAAATCAGACTTTCAAGAAACAAGACCTACAGAATTTTCAAGTTTATATCACTTTGAAACAAAATGGTTTACAAGGTGATTGTGAAGTTATTATCTATTACAAATGAATACTTGTGTAATTCTTTGGTGAAAAGACAATGGAGTTTTGTTGTATGTATTGAATGCTTGGCTTAACTCATTGTTCTTTGCTTGATGGGCCTTCTATTTATAGAGAGCCCAGATACATGAATAAACATTTGTTTATTCATTTATATGTCCTGCAAAAAGTAGCTTCTTAACATATTCATTGAATCCAATTATCAAGTTACCTTTGTCATCATGAGATCCAATAATGTCAAGTTGCTTTGGTTATTGTAGCAGGGTAGAACTCATTTTAGACAAGTGGGGTTTCATCAGAATTTCTGATAACCACTTCATCAGAAATTCTGGTGAACAAATCATCAGAAAGTCTGATGATCAGATTTGCCAGAAACTGATGATATTTCATCAGAAATATCATCAGATCCATCAGATTGGCCTTTTCTGATAATCTTCTTTAGTTCTTGATCAGCTTCTGATTCTTTGAAGTAGATGTTGTTCTTTTCAGTTGTCCTTTCAGGTTTCTTCTTGTTGTTTGATCTTCAGGACTTTATCTTCTTCAAACAAGTTGAATTAGCTTTTCGTCAATACTTACAAATAAAGTTTCCTAACAGTTTCCCCCTAAGTATTGTAAGAAAAACAACTATCTATATCAAACATAAACAACTTTCAACTAATCCAAATAAAACAGAATTCAAACAACTAAATTTAGAAACATGAAACAAAATCAAACCAACCAAGTTCAAAACAAACAGAAATAAAATATTGTTTTCAAAACAAAATGTAAGTTCATGAAATCATTAATTGATCTTCAGCCCACTTTTGAACTTGTCTCCAGGCTTCAGCCTTTTTCTTGTAATCAATCTTCTTGTGAGTTGTTTTGTAAAGATCTTTGTACCAACCTCTTGCTTCCTTCCATTTTTCAATGTTATCTTCAACTGCTATCCTTAGCTGTTCATTACTCTTCCCCTTCTTCTTGAGCTGCTCTTGCTTCTCATTCATGCAATTCTTGATATAGTTCAGAGTCTGATTTGAATACTTGTTTATTTCACTTATTCTGAACAGAGGTTTCTCATCATGAGCATCTTTGAAAACCACTGACATTTCTGGTTTGTCAAAGATAGCTCCAGTTCTTACTTTGGAGAGTGGAATTTCAGCTGGAATGGTGTTGTCAGGAGGAGGTGTTAGTACTTTGCTGCTATACTCAAAGTTGATGCACAAATCAAAGTCTATCAGTGCAGCCCTTTGATACATCTTCTCTCCTGCATCCTTGGTGTTGTCAAGAGCTCTTCTGATTTGTACTGTGTTACCCTTTTCTTTATCAATGAGCTGCTTCAATTTTATTATGCCCACTGGGTGAATATCATCAGCCAGATCTCCATCAATAATAGTTGATGGAGTTCCATCTTCCCTGACCAAAGTGTGTTTGTTCTGTCCATAACTACCAATGACCCTGCCTTGAATACTCATATTACTAATCCTCTTAATGGAAACTATTGGATTTGCAACAGGTTTGTGCAGGGGTTCCCAGTTTCCCTCATTTCTGAGTTCAAGGATTCTTTTGCTTATTGAGAGAGTGGCCTTTCCTGTTTATCTTCTAGATTGTTCCAGTAGTAATGCTTCAAGTGTTCTTTAAGGTACATTATTGTATGTAGATCACCTTTCAGGACTGAGAATTCTTTGGGTTTTCCATCTGGACCTTCTCCAATCACTGTCCTTGGTCTTTTTGAGGATGTCACTTCATCTTCCCTTCTTCTCTTCTCTTTTGCATTAAGCTGTTTGCAGAATTCTGTTTCACCAGTGAGAGCCATGGAAGATGATTCAATTGGAACTGCTTTTTGTATTGGCACCTTTGATATGTCTGGTTTTGGTATATTTGTTGGAGGACCCATGAGTAATTTTGGCACATCTGGAGGAGGACCCATGGGTTGCTTCTGTTTTTTTGGTGCTGATGTTTCTGATTGCCTGGGTGGTTCTTGTTGAGTGACTTCTAGTTGCTTGAATTGTTGTTGAGAAGTTTCTGATTCTTGCTGGTTCATCTTGTGGAATTGGAGCTTTCAGTTCATGTACATCAATTTTTGTTAGCCTGGCAATGTTATACTGCAATCTCTTTACTATCCATTGAACATTAGTAAGAGTTCGAGTATTTGCTTCTTCTTGTTTCAGCAATTTCTGAAGCTCCTGTTTGTCTTGATTCTTTTGTGTTGACCATTCCATCATCAGTTTTTCAAGAGCCTCAGCTATGCTGCTGCTGTTGGCTCTTAGGAACTGAATTTCTTCAAGGATTCTTCCAGCACTTGAGCTTTCCTTTACACTTGCAACTTCTACCATCTTTGTCTTTATTTCTTGAAGTTCTTTGAGAGCTTTCTCAAATTCTGATGACTTTTCTCTGGTTTCTGATGGCTGCTGTAGTTTGTTGAGAGTTGCAGTGTTTTCTTCTGTTTGTTTCTTCACAGTTTTAACAGTTTCTGACAAAGCTTTAATGTCAGATCTTTGGTTTCTGATCTCTTCCAGTATCAGATCCAGCTTTTCTTTTATTGCTATTTTCCCAGTACAGATAACTGTGATGTCATCAAGCTCCTTGTGTAGTTGTTCAATTGACATTGTTTGATGTTGTTGGGTGATAGGAGGAACAACAGATGTTCAACCTGTAACACCAGCAGAAGACACACTTGCTGCTGTTTTAAGGTTAAGAGGATTGAAATATTCCGAATTCTCCATACCCTTACCAGAAAATTGAAACTCATTCAAATCCTGGTTTTCCTCATATCCTTGAACCTTTTCAGATTCTCCATGAGTTGTTGAGAAACTCTTATTTTTCTCATCCAGGTTTCCTTGATTAGTAGACTGATCTCCACCTGTTGCCACCTCATTCTCCTCCTCAGATTCTGATTCAGAGAATAGGTCTTTGGATTCGCTCACAATTTGTTTTTCAAAAACAGTACTTCTATGTTCAACAACATAATTTCCATGAATTGATTCATCAGAATCACTATCAGAATTTTGAGCAATATTAAATTTAGAGTGTTGTACACCTGTTTCTCCCATATGTGAGGTTTCTGCATGATGCTCTTCTGCCACAGGACTCATGTATATATCTTCATCACCTTGTTGAGGTTCTGAATGAGCCTCCTGCTCTACTTAAGGTGCACTTGATTCTTGTGCATCATGCTCCATAGGGGACACACTGTCAAAAACTTCTTTATTCTCTGGTTTCTTGCTCAACATCTTCAGATACTCTGCTCTGTAGGTTGAATACTCTGGTATAAGATTCATCACACTTTCTGACAGAACAAGAACATCAAAATCTAATTTCCAGGACACCACGGCAAACCATGGTGTCATCACCTCTGTACTCCACATATTTTCTGATGCAGGAATTTCCATATTCCTTTTAAAAAATACATCAAAAATCATGATTGACAAAAATACGGGAAAAGGTAGATGTGAATCTATCCTTCCAGTGTTGGTCAAAATTGACCTATTGATCAGAGTAAATATTTCTGCTCCAAAATCAATGTTCATCCCTGTGATGAGGCTGAACATGATTGTCAGAACATTCTTATTTATCTGATCTGTTCCCCCAATCTTTGATGATAAGCACTTGTTCAGAATCTCCATTAGCACTTGCCAGAAGGCAGGCAGTTGATTTCTCTTGAATTCACTAATCTTTGAGATCTTTGTCTTGTAACCCATCATAGCATCAAGTTGTGCAAACATATCTTTCTTTTCTAGTGCTTCTTCATAATTTTGGCTTATGGGTAATTCCAGACATTCCCTTATCTTCTCTGGTGTGATTGCAATGAAGATATCTCCCCATACATGTGTTGTAAGCTCGTTTGGATTTGAGGGTTTGAGTGTCATCACCACTTGTTGTATAAGTTTTTCTGGTACCTCTATGGTCTTTGTAAGAGCTTGAGCTATAGGAAATCTTGTCAGGAATTCGATCAAAATTTGGCACTTTGTGTCATATTCTTCTATGTTGTTGTTCATGTCTTCATTGTTGCTCTTCAATGGTAGGAATTCAGCTTCAGTGATGAATTGAACAGAGTGTTCAACTAGTGGCATGTTGATATTGATTGCAGCCATGGAGAATTTGAGGTTTTTGCTTCGAAAAGGATTTTAGGGTTTTTGCTTTTGAGGAAGAAGGTTGGAGGTGGAATTCTATGTTATTGAAGGATGTATTTATAGTGTTTTGAGACAGAGATCTTTGAGTATTTTCATGGGTTGTTTGTATTTAAGGTGTTTTATGACACCTTAATAATGTTTTAATCCGTTTAGGAAACAACCGTTTAAAAAACCCTTGGTTTATCTCTTAATTTAATATAAATCTTTTATAAAAAATCGGAGATTTAAAAGATAAACACAACCATCCAACTTGCACCTTTTCTTCCTTTGGGACCACTTTATCAAAAAGGTCCAATGAAAATCCTTTTTGAAACTGACTTTGTACCCAACTTTTCCTTTTGATGATGTGTATCAGTAAATCCTTGAATAAAACTTTTGAGTGTTGGATTTTCTTCATTCTTCATCAGAATTCATTTGATTCAAATTTAGAGATTGGATTCCCCTTTTTTTTAGATGAGAGGGAATAAGTAAAGTTTTGAAGAAATTGCTTACATAGCTTTTCTGAACTTCACATCTTTGTTCTGATCTTCAAGGAGTGTTGTTGTGAAAAAGATTTCCTTATTTCTTTAACATCACATTTGTTTCATTCCTTTTGAAGATAGATTACCCAGAAAAATTTTTATTTTGATAGAAACTTTTTATAAATCTTTTTCTCTATTGTCACAAGTTTTCTTTAAATCTGGTTTAAAGCAATGTTACCTGATATCTCTTCTTATTTTTCTGTTGGTATATCAGTTTTCTGGTTACTTTAAAACTTTTCTGATGTTTTAACAGATTTTCTGATGAATCATCATATTTTCTGATGATTTATCATATTTCTTTGAACTTCATCAGATTTTTCTTGATTTTATCAGATATGCCATTTTAATTCCCCCTAGATCTATTGTGATGTTTTCGAGAAAACATAAAGCAAGTATATACTTTTCAAACAAAACAAAAAAAAAATTACAACAAAAAAAACTACTCATTATAAATACCCTTAACATACAACCAAAGGTTGGTTCTTTTTCCACTGTGATTAGGTGATGGAACTAGGGAGGGAATATTCATGTTTTCTTGTAAAACCACCTGGGCCCTTGGGTACCAGCTCCTCACTCCTCCGAAGTCCAGTTGACTTGTTATCACCTTGGTCACAAAGCGAGGGGAGATCAGAAATGGTTAACGAGTGTGCATGTTTGATTCCAAGTATCTCATGAGAAACTTGGAGAAATTGTAAGGTTTCTCTTGTACAACTGCATGCACTATCTCCATCATCCTGTAAGACAGCTCATTGAAGTGTCCAATCTTCTTTGAGAAGCAGCCACTGAGCTGTGTTACCAAGTACTGGAATGGTTGAATGAAACCAGACTTGCTGATCTGCCTCAAAAAATTTGGTGTGCGATAACCCATATCCTTCAGAGTTTCTTCCAGCATCTCTCTCTTGAAGAAGGTGGTCTCTGGATCATCAGCCAGCTTGAGGGCATCCCTGAGAGTTTCCTCCTTTAGAATGATTTTAAAGCCCATCACCTTGCTTTCTATCCACATGTTGGTGCCACTGAAGACGGTTTCAGCATTCCACCAAAACTCTTGAAGGAGTGCAGGGTAGATAGTGACATGTGTAGATACAGCATGGCCCAAAGGACTTTGCTTTATCATGTTGTACACTGCCCGACAGTCCTCCCATGCAGGTCCTTCTAGTTTTGACCTAAGTCTAAGGTTGTGTTGTTTGTGAAGAGGGAGAGGAAAGTGTTCTGATTTCATTTCTTTTGCTATTTTCTCTTGAAAGTCAAATTTCTGAGAAAGTTTTGAAGTGAATGTTGTTGTGATGAAGAAAATATTCAAGAGTTGTTAATATTTATAGATGAAAGTGATAGTTATTCCATAAATGGTATTAACAACCCAAGATTTTCTATTTCCTTTTCTTTCTCTTCATTTAAGATGATATCTGTTGCAGTGGGTATATGGCAGAGTTCGAAGCCCCCCATTTGTGAGTAAGCATTGAATAACTAGGCGGCTAATTTTATAGCCCGTAATCATTTTATGCCCCCGTGTCTCTCTATTTCCTTATGAAGGATGACGTTGCATGCATTGGAAGTAGAAAAGAATTCAATTTTCTGCAAAAATTTTACTTGTGATGGTTGATTTTCCCTATGGTGGCTTTGAATTTAACTTTATGCAAGTTACTTTCCCCCTTTTTGATTTTTTTTTAATTTAATCAAAGAGAAGAAAAACCAAAAACAGACTATCTACAATTATGTGTTTATACAAATATGAGATATGAATAAAGATGGTGAAATTCATGAGATTGTTTGATAATTAAAGGAGTTTCTGATGTTTTAACAAAATTTCTGATGTTTTATCAGAATTTCTGATGATTCATCAGATTTTCTGATGATTTTTCAGATTTGTGATAATTTATCAGATTTTCTGATATTTCATCAGATTGATGGAATTCTTTATCAGAAATCTGTTGTTTCATTCTTTGAACATCAGAATTTTTTTTGTACCTTGATTATCATCAGTTTGGTTTTTAGTTTGTGACTTACTGTTTTCTAAAACATCTTCATCTTTTATGTTAACCATGCCAAGTTTGCTGATTAGAAAATTGTATCTCTTTTCATCAAGAGGTTTCGTAAAAATGTCAGCAATTTGGTTTTCTGTTGGAACAAAGTACATTTCTATGTTACCTTTTTCAACATGATCTTTTATGAAGTGATATCTGACATCTATGTGCTTGGTTCTAGAGTGATGAACTGGATTTTCTATAATTGCAATTGCACTCTTTGAGTCACACAGAATGGGTATTTTTGTCAGATTTACTCCATAATCCTTCAGCTGAGTTTGCATCCACATCACTTATGAATAGCAACTTGCTACTGCTACATATTCAGATTCTGCTATTGATGTTGCAACACAGTTTTGTTTCTTACTTGCCCAACATACCAACTTTTCTCCCAAGATTTGACATGCACCAGATGTGCTCTTTCTGTCAATCTTGCATCCTGCATAATCTGCATCTGTGTATGCAATTAATTCAAGATTTGTATCTTTAGGATACCAGAGACCAAGTTCTGATGTGCCTTTTAGATATTTAAAAACCCTTTTGACTGCTTTTAGGTGTGATTCTTTAGGATTGCATTGATATCTTGCCAGAAAGCATGTAGCAAACATAGTATCTGGTCTGCTTGCAGTTAAGTATAACAATGATCCTATCATCCCCCTATAGGTTTTAATATCTACACATGTTCCTTCTTTATCATAATCAAGTTTATTCCCTGTTGCCATGGGAATTTTTGAGATTGAGCAATTTTCTAGTGAGTATTTGTTCAAAATGTTTTCACATACTTAGATTGACTCAAAAATATTCCATCAATTCTTTGTTTAACTTGTAAACCTAAGAAGAAAGTTAACTCACCCATCATGCTCATCTCAAAGTGGCTGGTCATTAATTTCTGAAACTTTTTGCAGAACTTTCATTTGTTGATCCAAATATAATGTCATCAACATAAATTTGGACTAACAAAGTGTGACCCTTCTGTGTTTTAAGAAAAAGAGTTGTATCAATAGTACCTTTTGTGAAGCCAGAATTGAGTAAGAAGTTTAAAAGTGTTTCATACCATGCTCTAGGAGCTTGCTTCAAACCATACAAGGCTTTGTTTAATTTGTAAACATGGTTTTGAAACTTTGGATCAACAAAGCCTTCAGGTTGATGCACATAAACTTCTTCCTCAATTTTACCATTTAGGAAAGTAGATTTCACATCCATTTGATATACTTTGAATTCTTTGGATGCAGCATAAGCAAGAAAGTTCTTACTACTTCTAATCTGGCCACTGGTGCAAAGGTTTCATCATAGTCAATACCTTCTAGTTGACAATAACCTTTTGACCACTAACCTTGCCTTATTCCTGGTTATTATGCCATTTTCATCTGATTTGTTTCTAAATACCCATTCTGAGCCTATAACTGACTTGACATTTGGCTTAGGCACCAGATCCCATACCTTACTCTTTTCAAACAGATTAAGCTCTTCTTGCATTGCTGGAATCCAGTCTAAGTCATTAAGAGCTTCTTGGACAGACTTGGGCTCTATCTTGCTTAAGAACCCAGCAAAAGCACATTCATGTGCTGTGGCAGATCTTGTTCTTACACCATCTTCTGGATTACCAATGATGTTAGAATGAACATGTCCTTTTATCCATCTCAACTTGTTGTGAAAAGTTGTTGGTTCTGATGGATTTGAAGTTTCCCCCTAAACATTTGCCTCAGTTGTATGGAATGTATCAGAATTTTGATTGTCAGATATATTTTCATTGTTCTGATTCAAGGTTTCTGATACATTTTCCATTTGTTCTGCAAGGTTAGCACATGAATTATCTATAGATTTGTTTGTGAGAGATTGATCATGTTCTAGGAAATCTTTTGTTATCATTTCAAAAAGATGTTCAAGTTTTTCCTATTTATCAGAAAGGTTTATTTCCTTCATATATTCATCAGAAACATCTGATTCTGATGAATCATCAAAAGATACATATAAACTTTCTCTGATTGTCCTAGTGTTTAGAATAAAAATTCTATATGCCTTTGAGGACATTGAATAACCAAGAAAAATACCCTTCTCTGCTTTTTTGTCAAATTTCTTAAGACTTTCAAAATCATTGAAAACAAAACATCTACAACCAAATGTGTGCAAAAATTTTACACTTGGAATTCTTCCATTTATAATGTTGTAGGGTGTTTTATTATGTCTTTTGTTGATTATGGACCTGTTTTGGGTAAAACAAGCATTTGCTATTGCCTCTGCCCAAAAATGAGTGGGCAGTTTTGCATGAGCAAACATTGTTCTAGTTGCTTCCACTAAGGTTCTATTCCTCCTTTCTACCATTCCATTCTGTTGGGGTGATCTTCGAGCAGAAAAGTCATGAAATATTCCTTTACTCACACGGAAGCTCTTAACTTTTGAATTCTTAAATTTTGTTCCATTGTCTGTTCTGATCCTTCTGACTGTCAATTTTAACCGATTTTCAATTTTTCTGATAAAATTTATGATCAGATCAGGAGTTTCACTTTTCTTTCTTAAAAACTCTACCCATGTATATCTGGAAAAATCATCTACAATAACAAGTATGTACTTCTTTCCACAAAAGCTTTCAGTGCTTATGGGTCCACAAAGATCCATATGCAAAAGTTCTAAATTTTGTGTTATTGAAGATTTAGAAATTGTTTTGTGTGAGCTTCTTTTAGATTTACCCATTTCACAAGCTTCACAAATTTTATCCTTCTATAAGGATATGAAAGGTAATCCTTTTACCAGTCCTCTGCTTGCTAATTTGTTCAAATTTTTAAAGTTTAAGTGGGCTAACCTTTTGTGCCACAACCAACTACTCCCTTTGTTAATTTTTGAAAATAAACACAATTTTGGATGTTCATTTTCCTCTTTAAAATCAAAGTAGTAGATTGATTGTCTTATTCTTTTTCCACTTAAATAGATCTTATTATCATCTATACCAATTAACAAGCATTTTTCTGGTAAAAAGGCTACCTGAAAACCTTTGTCACAGAATTGACCACAACTTAGCAGATTGTACTTTAAGCTTTCTACATAGGCTACTTTTTCTATGGTCAAACATCCATACTTTATGCATCCATACCCCAAAATCCTCCCTTTTACTCCATTCCCAAAATTAACCATTTTACCAGTTTTGAAACAAAATTACTGAGTAACCCTGTCCCCAGTCATGTGCTTCTAGAATCGCAGTACCAGATCTGCTGCACATGATGGTCCTGAAATGGAAAAAATAGAGGGTTTTTGGTACCCAGACTTGCTTGGGTACTTTTTCTGATGAGATTTTAATCAGATTATCTTCTTTTGATGAACTTTCATCAGAGTATCTGTTGCATGCTAAGCCATGAACAGATTTTTCAATTTTTTATTTTGAGATGGTGTTGAACAAGCTTCAGAATTTCAACACATATACAAGTTTCTTTATCAGAATTCTCTGATTCTCTACTTGTGATGGAATTGTTGGATAATTTTGAAATCTTGAGTAAATCACTTCTGGAGTTTTTAAGCACTTTTGTTTGGATTCACTCCTTTTTGCTTTTAAGTTGAGTTTTGAGATTTCAAAGAGTTCTCAGAACTTATTGATCTGCATGATTTAGAATCAGATTCTGATGAAAATTTATCAGAAATCTGATGTGTTGCTTTCACAAAGGTGGTGGGTTTGTTTTCACTTGTTTTTACATACCCTAAACCCTCACCTCTGTTCTTTGGTGTAGCTTCAATGAAGTTAATGAATTCCTTAGCTTGTTGAAAACCCTTTACATTTATTTCTTTATCCTGAATTTTCTTGTATAAATCTTTTCTCTCCTTTTTCATAAAATTCAATTTTAGCTCTGTGATCTAAGCTTTCTTCTATTAGTAACTGGTTTTCAAGTATAACTTTATTCATGGTTCTTTACAACTTATCAGATTTTTTTACTATCTGATTTATGTTTATCTTACAGACTTAGAAAATCTGACATGAGTTTGTTTAATTTTTGTTCAAGGTCAAGATTATCTAGATTTACCTTATGTTCTGATGTTTCTGGTAGGACATCAGAAAGTGCCATGAGTCAGAAATTAGCCATCTCTTCTTCTTCATCAGAAGAGTCATCTAACAGCCATGTATCTGTCCCTGCTATCAAACTGACTTGTTGCTTCTTTGCTTCTTCCAGCTTCTTCTCATAGTATGCAACATCCTTCAGTTTCTTGGTTTTGCACTCTGATGCATAGTGACCCCTTTGTTTACATTTGTAACACACAACTTCAGCTTTTCCCTTATCCTTTGATCTTCCTTCATCCCTAGATCTTCCTTCCATCCTCCCTTTATCACTTTTCTGGTATCTTTGGCCACCTCCCCTTAACCTCTGCTCAAAAGTTTTGGTGAGCAGTGCAATTGCTTCAGCAAAAGCTGAAAAATCTGATGATGTATCAGAATTTTCAATATTTTGACTGTTTGAGGTTTGTGGATCATTGGTAGGTGTTCTTTGTGAGTTTGAGATTAAAGCTAAAGATCCCCCTCTCTGATTTGATTCTTCAAATATCTCATCTTCTCTGGGGACCAGAATGCTATATAAGTCATGAACACTCATATTACCTAGTTCTAAGGTGGAGGACAAAGTCATGGTTAGACTTCTCCATTCTCTATTCAAGGCATCCAGAAATTTTATGTTCCTTTCAACATTTGATTTTATAATCCCAAATTTCTTTAGCTCATTCAAAAGTTTTGCAAACTGTGATATGTTTCATATAATTTTTCAGTTGGTAAACTTTTGAATCTCTCATAGGAGGAAACAGAGTTTGTTCTTTTATTTCTTTTCATCCTTTCCCCTCCTTCACAAAGATTTTCCAACTGATCCCATATCTCTTTGGCCGATGCACATTCATCAACTTGAGAGAATATGTCATTAGGGAAAGCCATTATTAAAAGTGATTTGGCCCTTTCATCTGCAGCCACCAGATCCTTGTCTTCTGGGCTCCAAAGATTTTCACTTTTGGGAGCCCGAGAGGCAGGGATTCCTGGTGATTGATCAGTTGCTGGAATAGCTGGTATTTCAGTCGTTGGTACATGTGGACCCCTTTCAATAGATTGAAACAGAGCTCGATCATGTCAATTAAGGAAGTTGACCATCCTGATTTTCCATTGTGGGTATTCCTCTCTGACCAAGGTCGGAGGTTTAGACATTGAACCAATATTTAAAGCATTATTCCATGTTTGAAAGTTTGCCATATTTAGAGAAAAAAAAAAGATGAGCAATTGATCGTTTGAAAATGATTTATTCAATCTGCTCTGATACTAATTGTTGGTTCCAGTTTGGACTTAAAAACTTCTTTTCACGTAATATGGCAAGTGATTTCAACAAATATGAAAATAGTGTGCGGAAATAGAAATCAGACTTTCAAGAAACAAGACCTACAGAATTTTCAAGTTTATATCACTTTGAAACAAAATGATTTACAAGGTGATTGTGAGGTTATTATCTATTACAAATTAATACTTGTGTAATTCTGTGGTGAAAGGACAAAGGAGTTTTTGTTGTATGTATTGAATGCTTGGCTTAACTCATTGTTCTTTGCTTGATGAGCCTTCTATTTATAGAGAGCCCGGATACATGAATAAACATTTGTTTATTCATGTATATGTCCTGCAAAAAGTAGCTTCTTAACATATTCATTGAATCCAATTATCAAGTTGCCTTTGTCATCATGAGATCCAATAATGTCAAGTTGCTTCGGTTATTGTAGCAGGGTAGAACTCATTTTAGACAAGTGGGGTTTCATCAGAATTTCTGATAACCACTTCATCAGAAATTCTAATGAACAAATCATCAGAAAGTCTGATGATCAGATTTGCCAGAAACTGATAACCACTTCATCAGAAATATCATTAGATCCATCAGATCGGCCTTTTCTGATAACCTTCTTTAGTTCTTGATCAGCTTCTGATTCTTTGAAGTAGATGTTGTTCTTTTCAGTTATCCTTTCAGGTTTCTTCTTGTTCTTTGATCTTCAGGACTTTATCTTCTTCATAGATCAAGCTGAATTGGCTTTTCTTCAATACTTACAAATTAAATTTCCTAACACTAACAATTTCAGGAATCATGCGAGCCATCTGAGTAGCCATGAAAGCAAACATCTTCTTCTTCGAACCGTCTTGGACTTCTTGGTCAAGTTTGAGAGACGTTGAGAAGACATCTAGAGATTCAAAAAGAAACATGGGAATGGATGAGACTTGATCATAATGTTTTGTTTAAAGAAATTTGTTTTCTTGAATGCATCACATAGCATATAATGTTCAAAAATTTCACAAAGCATAACAAGAATTCACATAGTGTAACATGAATAATGAAAGCATCATAAATTTAATTTATTCACGAGGGATTATTATTGTTTTAGATTGCAAGGATAATGTGGTTCGTGTCTCCAAGCTTGAAACGAAATAACGTACAAATGTAAAAACACATTAAAATTGAGATAGCATAAAAGAGATTTAATGTAAAATTTGGATTGTCACGGAACGTAACTAAGACTATTCCAAAGTAAATTGAAGTCCTTTCAAGTTAGGGAAACGTACTTTGGCCTAATAGACAAATACTCTCGTCAAGAAGCGATTAACTGTATTTGTCCTTCCAGTTACTACACGTCCCTAGTCGATTGGAAAATCGAAACTTTTGCGAGATTGAAAATCGAAGAGTGGGACTAGTTATCAAGATGTGGGTTTCACCCCTAGCTTGGTAACATCATGCCCTAGTGTGATTGGTACTTATCGAATGATAAGGGTCCACTAGAATATGAAATGGAAATTTCCATCAAGATATGGATCTCACTCCTAACTTGAGGGTAAATTTCATGCAAAATATCAAGTATAGCGGAATGAAAGTCATCACCAAATGTGGGAATCACCCCTATTTTGGTGAGTCATTTCGATTGTGGAACAAGAGTGTCTTCACCAATTCTCCAAGTGTGTATTGTGTTAGCCTTAGGAAAGGCATGTATATTAAAGACCAAGGAAATCGATAGAAGGCAACAAAATAGAATGCAAGTAGTTTTAAAGAACAAATAAGGATATGTTCCTTAACTATAGACTAGGTAAAAGCATTCCTACTTTTCCTAATTCCCTATAGTTATAGCTCTGATACCAATATGTCACACCCCAACCGATGGCGGAAACATCGAAGTGAGACGATCACAAGATTGCTCATAGCTTCATAACACTAATTGTGATAATATATAAATAATCCAATTTTCATAAATGCTAAAATGAATACATTGTTCAACAAAATAACCAAACAGTGACAAATGTAGCCACAAAGCATGTAACATAAATAATTTTTATTAACTAGGCGTGTTTCTATGTCCACCCTAAACTTATTTCTTCATCACATCGTCTATCAACCTGCAACATGTATTAAAATAATGATCAACAAATATGTTGGCGAGTATACAAGTTTGAATACATAGCATAATATGAAAATGTTTTAATTGTGCTCATATCCAACATGATAAATGTATACAAGTTACTAATATGTTGAACAGGTGTAAGCTATATGTCAAACTAAAGTTTCAACGCAATTGTGATTGCCCAACATCATCAAGACGAAGAGGGTGTAATTTGTTTTACTTAACAATGCCTCAAGACTACGGGCGGGGCGTTAATCCTATAGCGCTATAATTGTTAAGGTGGGCTTTCAAAGTTAATGAGCATATAGACACAATGTATACAGAGCATATGAGATTAACAAGTATACCATGTTTTCATGTTTAAATGTGGATAGAGTGTGATTTGAATAAAGGAGTCTCACAGTGTTGTGTGTTTTTTGTATAATGTACATGTTGCACCTAAAGTGTTTAAAACGAAAATGGGATCAAGTATACTCACAGTTTTGCGTAGGGTTCCACGAAAACCAAGAGCTGAGTTTGATGAAGTTTGAAACACCGAAGTTAACCTGAAATGGATAAACATAAGTGTAAGCATTCTGTTGTAGAAGAGGTTAGGATCAGATTGTAAAACAAGAGCTGAGTTCCTGCCCTAAAGCAGAAGACAGCAGATGTTAAAACATCTGTTGTAATGACAACAGTGGTTGAAACACCAGTTGTTTCAACAACTGTTAGTCAGTCACAAATCACTACCACTCAAACCACCTCTACTATTCCACCCAAAACATCATCTGTCTCTCCTAAAATAAAAAGGAGAAGGGTTATCATATCAGATGATGATTCCCCATCACCACCATCAACAGCTTCAAAATCCCAAGCACTTGTCACAATTCCAAAACCCATTCCTCTCTCTTCAGCTCAAATTTACAAACCCTTACCTCCTGCAGGTGTTCAATTTCCTCTTGAACTCCTAACAGTCAGAGATGAAATTAAGTCTTTCTACTATGAGGATGACCCTGCCAAAAGGAGCTTGCCATCGATTGAAGGATATCCCAGGCCAACTAATATTGAAGAATACTTGAAAATCAAGGCCAAGCAAGCAGAGGACATCTCAATCAAAAACAAACAAGGGAAATCTGATAGAGAGTATCAACAAAACTATCAGTTTCTACTCACACAGGTCAGAGCTTTGGAACAATTTGCAAAAAAATGTATGTCAGCAAATCTCTGAAAGGGCAGATGAGTCCTTGAGAAAAGACTACATTGAAAACATCATGACCTACAAGACATACAAGGGGGAGAAACACATGTACAGAAACTGGACCATTCCTGAACTTGAAAAAGAAGTAGCCAGGATTCATGAAACGATCAAGAATAAGGTCAAGCAGACTCCCCTGAAAAATTTAAGAAGGTTGAAGCTGATAAGGCCCTAGAGTTGAAGAGAATAAAAGAGGAGCTGATAGTTGCTGAATATGGGTCAAGAAATTTGGTGTCAAAGTGGGGAGAAGCGAGGGTCAGGACCACCTATAAAAGGTTGGAGGAACTTAGGAAGAAAGATCCAACAGCTCCACAAAAACCTGATTACTCCAAAGCAGAGGTTTCAAAAGGACCACCAAAGCTTCAACCCAAAAGAACCACTGCTCCTGCTGGTACTGCCATCTACAAAAGAAGGAGACAAAACCAGTTGGGTGCTGAAACAGTTCAAGATTTAATTACTGGAAATGCCATTGTAAAAGAGGGCTTTATGTTAATGATGAAAGAAGAATCTGAACTCGAACAATCCGCAAGTACTGCTCAGCCAGTCATGAATAGGCCAGCATCACCAAACTCCTCTTCAAATAAAAATCTCCCAAGAAACCCATCAGGCTCAAAAATACTAAAGTGGAAAACTGATAAACAGACCCACGTATTGACATTGCTCAGGACTGATGGAGAAGTGAAGAAACTAACAAGGGAACAAGCTCTTGGCCTGAGTCTTGAAGATTTGCAGGATCTCCTTGATCTTCCACTTAGCAGGGATGATGATGATACAGATGCCTTAACTTTTGAACTGCAATTCAAAGGGCAAATAAGGGAACTGTTGTTGAGGCAATAAACATCTACAATAATGAAGAATTTTGGCATTATCTGTTCCAGGGGGAGATTGTTGGGATTGAACCCTACCAGAGGAACAGATAATGAAAGCGAAAACTGGATCACAGCAGTAGATTCAGAATAAGCAGATGTTTGGTTGCAAGTCTCTCCCCTTGAAAGTGGTTTCAACATCTGCTGACCTCCTATCTGCTGATCATGCAAACTGCTGACCTACAACTGCTGATCAAGACAAAGTCTGATAGAAGAACTAAAGCTCTGCTGCTCAATCTACTGCCATGCTTCAAGCACTGCTGATCATGAGAAGTACTACTGGGATTACAGCAGTGGAAGGATGTAGCAGCAGTTTATACTAGTTTATCTAATGAAATGTAATATCAGTAGTTAGCATAGCAGTGTTTGTATAGATCAGAGGTTAGAGTTTGTTAGGAGGTTAGATGTCACTTTCATGGTGACGTCAGCTTAGATGCTCAGTGGTTTGCAAGTGCCTATAAATAGAACAGTACTCTGTACTGTTCTGTTTAGCTCATTCACCATCTTCTTTCTGCACGAACAAACACTGAGCTCGGGCTGAGGGGGAGTTTGCATATCATACTTGCATTGTAATCAAAGTTTAAAAATAAATTTAATCATTTGATTCATTGTTGAAAATGTAAGATTGAAATCATTTCTTCTGTTTGATTGTGAAAAGTTTGCTTCCATATAATTTCCGCTGCACTACTCTTTCATTTGTTCATCTAATTTCAAACACAAATCACAATCAATCCAAACTCAGATCCTAACACCCTTAACTATGAAATGAGTTGAGGGCCTGATGGGTTCCAGATTCCATCAAGATTGTACAGAAATTAAGATGAAAGTTAAGAACAAGTTGTAAAAATGTTTAAAGTTTATGAATCTTGGTTCGAATCTTGCACACTTGATGCTCCAACAGCAGTTTGCCCAAGCAAACTAGTGGAAACCATCTTTGAGATGTGTTGAATCAAGAAAGTTTTGTAAAAAGTTTAAGAATTACGATCAAAATGTAAGAAATGAAATGAAATGTAATAGAAAAATGAAAGAAAACCTTACAAAGTGCTTCTGATCGCAAGGAGGAAGTTGAGAGCGTTTGTGAAGAAGTGGGCGAGTGAAAGTGTGAAGTAGTGTGCCTATTTATAGGCTTAGGGTGAAATTAGGGTTTTCGACAATTTCGGGCGGATTCGAGTTTGGGGCGGATGTGCATTTGGGACGGATGTGCACATTCGCACAAATGGACACATCCTCTCGAAAGTGGCTTCCATTTTCTTTCGAGGTTCAAGTTTGATAAAGCTTTATGTTTTGACTGGTTTTACGTGTAACGAGCATAAATGCGTATCGTGAAATCAAGAATCATGTATAGTGTTAAAAAATGTCGATTATGAGTATAAACATGCACATAAGTTTAATGTGAATAACATGAATATGAATAAAATACTTGTGTTTCCATGATCAACAGTCTCGGATTACAAAATGAAACGAGGTAGAATACAATGGGAGTACAAGTGTCTAAAAAAATATAATGTACAACAATACTTGCTAAATTGGGAAAGTACAAATATGCGAAATGTTACAGTTAGCTACTGAATTTAAGTTGTATTATGATCGTATTATAATGTTGGATAACCCTCTGAGGTTATACTACATGATCATAATCAGATTCTGAGTTTTTATACAGGTTTCTATAATATGCCCAACTTTGACCAAAATGCCCTTTTGCATAAAACTTGGTTTTAATCAATGATGAACTTGCAAAATGAGTTATCTACTGATATGTAATTATAATTAACATATTTTGGTATATCAAATCTGTTCATAACCTGAGTTTTGATATAAGACCGTAAATTATGTTATAATATGACCAAAACGCCCGTTTTGGCGCATAGTATGGTTTTTAACCATAACTATCATTCAAAACTTATTACCTACTAATATTATAACATAATTAAAGTGTTTTCACAGAAGATACTTGATCATAACTCAGATTTTATGCAAGTTCTCAAACTATGTCACATAATGACTAAAATGCTCTTATGGTGCATATTTTGATTTTAAAACCTCCATGGTCATATAAGTTGATAGCCTACTGATGTTACGACTTTTTTAAAGTATATTGGCATATAGAACTTGTTTATGACTCATCCGATTACCCGATATCATTTATACGCGTACGGTTGAGCTTATGTAACTAGTTTATGTAAGTTTACCGAAACGGGTAGATTCTTATCATTTTTACTTCAAATTCCAGAATGTATATTGTTTACCCATATTATACAAGTCTTAGTACTTTTTGGGTTTAAACTACATTCTATTCCGATCATTGCTTAATCAAGCGTATCATACCGTTTTCTTTAATTTAAGTTAACCGGTCCAAGTCTACGACTTAAATAGGACCCGTTGACATTCTAATTGGTTAGTATACCATTCATTCCAGACTAGGGCCTTCCGGTAGATTGCAACCAACCTTAGTTGGTTGATTACGGCTATGCTATTTATAATTCTTTCATATTAAGACGAGTTTTAGCCAGGTAAATACTCTTAACCTATTTTCCCTATACGGGCTTCGGATACGGTAAATTATTATCGCTTGGTCGGGTATGGGATCATATGTTGGATTGTGACTACAAAATCTCCATGACCCGTTTTAATCTGTCTTGTCTGATAACTTAAACATTGGGGGTTAACGTGATCGTGTCCTAGATATCCTCGGCTCATTTAAGTTACTAATGGCCACAACTGAGCACAAGGTGTAGGCATACACCTGACAGATGCTAATGCTATTATAAAATGTTTTTCTTGCCCATATTGGGAATACACCTTTGTGGGTTTAAGTGGCGTGTCGGTTAATCATGTTATTCGGTTTCTGCACCGGACCCCATATATATTGACAGGCATGTAAAACTGTATACAAGATCATTTTGAATTGTCCCAAGTTATTTATGAAAATAAATGTGCCTTGTGCACTTAAAACATTTTTGAAATGTTTTTAAAATGAGTCGGTTATTTGTATTTACCAGTGCAAACTGGCGTATTTTCAAAAGACTAAGTTACAGGTTGCAAAGATACATAAATAGGCTAGAAGTTGCCTTGGAATGCTAGAAGAGGAATTTGCAACTCCTTTGCATATAGCCGAGTAGTCTGTTATCTCATTTTTGTACATTTTCGATCCGCCTGTGGATCTTTATTACAAGCAGTATGTATAATTATTTTGAACACTCAGACATTTATGTTTGTAATAATATTTTAAATCCAAGACTTCCCCTGTGCTATCTGTGTTTGTGTATTTGATATCAATCTAGTCACGATACTCCCAATCCGGGCCCACCGGGCGATGTGGTAAATATCAGGGTGTGACATCTTTCTTATATGTCGTTCTCTATTCTCGAATTCTTTGATCTCTTCGTGTTAGGACCTTAAAGGTTTAAGCAATTCTATGATGGGTCGGTTTTGTTACATCTCGAGATCATGCATATAAGATCTCGAGATGGGCTTAGGAATTATGGGTTTTCGGGTTTCTGTGGGCTTAGGGTTTCGACACTAGGGTAGCCTATATAATGACATCTTGTTGATCATTATGAGGTTGAACATCTAGATATCGCATAACTTGTATTAGACAAAGTTTCTAATCATATGCAAGTTCGTTTCTTCATTCGGTTTCATTTTGTTTGTTGTGTTTAATCAGTTTTGATTATGTGATTCCGCCATATAATGAAAGCCACGTTGATATCATATTGTAGTGATCTAGATCAGGGACTTACAAGTGGTTTCAGAGCCTATAGAACATATTTCTAGGCTCGGTTTATGATATCAATAGATTCAATACTCGTTTAAGATTGGTGTTGTTTTCAGTTCGTTTTTGAAGTTTCGGTGATAGCATAATTTTGTTGTTCTTAAAAATCATCAAAATCACTATTAATCTGCACCGGTGATTTTTTAGAATCTGTTTTCGAAGAACCAACAACTGTTGAGATTTCGGTGGAAAGATTTTGGAAAATCTGTTTCTGATTTTTTCGAAATCTTAAAATCCCAAAGTTTTTGGAATTTCAGTTTTATCTCATTGTTTCTTGTTTTCCAGGTTT
The DNA here is from genome assembly GCF_002127325.2 of Helianthus annuus. Taxonomy (NCBI): domain Eukaryota; kingdom Viridiplantae; phylum Streptophyta; class Magnoliopsida; order Asterales; family Asteraceae; genus Helianthus; species Helianthus annuus. Next base: position 32,143,432 of record NC_035438.2, read on the forward strand.
TCAAGTGGGAGATTTCGACAACATCAACATTGTGTTTTCGAGTTGTAGTTTTCTACTTCTAAGATTTCGACAAACTTTTAGTTTTCGAAAAAACTTTCAGTTTTCGAGACCTCAACTGTTTTCGAGTTCAGATCAGTTTTTGAGAGAATGATTACTTTCGAGACATCAAGAGTTTTCGAGAACCTATGTTATCAAGATCTCTATTGAGTTTTTCAAGAAGCTTTTTGTTCTCGAGTTGCTTCAAGATTTCGAGATACTCTAGAACGTTGTGCCATTGACCTTTTACGCTGACTAACTTTGGACTTGGACTTGGACTAATTTAACATTTAATTAATATAAATCTATTTCGTAATTCTATAATAAAATATGAACTCCATGGTTCTGACAAACGCTACTCTTGTTGCTCCTGCTGCTACCAACCTTCATCAGGAATTGGATTCCATCATTGGAACATCCACTTAGGTGATTGCTTGTAGCTGAAGATTACTAAGAGTGGTTACTATTATGGTTTGCGGGTTTTATTGAATCGATTGCCAAATATACCAAACTTGTTGGATCGTGGTATTGATATCCAAGTGTGCTATGTCTTGTTTGTGATTTGTCGGGAGAGACTTTGGATCATTTATTTGGCGATTGTAACCTAGCCACCCATGTGTGGACCTTGATTTTAGGTGGCTTCATATTTCGTCTCCTTCGTCTTGTAAGCCGTTGGACCTTATATCTTGGTTGGATTCCTCATATTTACCTAAGCTAAGGAAACTTTTGGTGTATGGGATCATTCTTACGACTTGGTGGGTTATTTGAAGGTCTCATAATGACACGATGTTTACCCGTAAGGAATGTCTGAATGGAAACATTTTTTATTCTATTGTTAATTTTTCTTACTTGTGGTTTGTAAAGAGAAACAGAAAAATTAACGTTAATTGAACAGAGTTGGTTACAAAATTCTCTCCTTTTTGTGTAAAGTCTTTGGTTTGTTACAAGCTGTTTTGTAAACTGTTTTTATATAATTTAGTTGTTAAAAGAGTTTACAATATGCAACAATGTATCATGATGCACATTATTTTATGTGGTTCGCATATTATCACAATACATACACAATTATTCATTTGGATTAAGTTATTCTACAAAGGCTTCTAAAAATAAGAAGTATAAGAAGACATTATAGAGTGACAAGTGCAAGTGTCAAAGAACCCAAAATCTAAACCCACTACACCACCCAAAACCTAAACACCAACCCCACCACCACCCAAAAACCTACCCCCCCCCCCCCCCCCCGCCAAAAAAAAAATTGGGTGGTGGTGGGTGTTTAGGTTTTTTTTTTTTTTTTGTAGTGAGTTTATTTTTAGGAACCTTTGTACACTTTTTATTTTTAGCAACTTTTGTATTTGATTCTAAACCTTATTCATTTTATTTAAATCTCTTTAGGATAATGTTCTAGTCCTTGAGTGTTCCAGTCAACAACTTGATCCCCAAGTGGCATCCAAGAAAATGGCAACACTGAATAAGTGCTGGTTTTCGTATTAACCTATCTCAACATATATTTCTCAGTTTTTCTTTTAAGTTTGATAGAATAACACAAGAATAAATAAACCGTTATCATACGAATAGTATGTGCGATAGAACCCATATGGGCTATTGTCAGCCGATGTGGATCCTGCGTGGTAGAGAGTGAAGTACATTGCAATGTCTTTCTGTGCCAAATGTTTGTGGCTGCGTCCCGCCGTAGGCAGAGAGAGGGAAGGGTTGTGCAAGAGGGAGATTGCGGATTGAAGAGGGAGGTGATGACGTTAGCGGTAGAGACTAATAAAGATGCTCATCTAAGTATACGTGGTTAGTGGTTAATGCTGGACAACATAGTTTTTTAAAAGGCTTAAATTACACTAAACTCTCTTCAGCGGGGATCAAACCTTTATCCTTAAGGGATGGAACACCTTAACTTCAATGGTTTTGCCAATTAGACCCAACCCTACTTAATGTTGGACAACATATTCTATACTATCTTAAAAGACAAAGTCAGTGGGGCTTTCCACCAGCTTTGCCTCCTGTACTTTCACTATGTTGTAAATTTAGTCCCTTGACTTTGATACCTTCAAAGTTTCATAAAATGGCAAATTTAGTCCCTAAACTGCTACCTCTTAAGCTTTTACAATATTGCATTTCAAGCCCTCGGCTTTGCTACAGCCCCTCCACTTTTGAAGTAATCAATTTTAGTTCCTTATCTAACTTTGATATACTTTTTTTTGATATAATACGTTTTCTTACTTATTTTATGTACGTTTCATAATTTTGTTCCGAAGAGAGTGGAGGAATTAAATTGTGGTTTCTTTTTTTTTTCCTTTCTTTTTTTCCAGAGCTTTAATTAATCCTATAGAATAAGTTATGATTGTACGAGATAGATTCAATTTATTTTACGTTATGTTATGATCCAATCTCAATTCTTATATAGGTTACAGTGAGTTCAATCAAATATGTCGAAACACACGTTTTCGTATGTTATGCATCACCTAACACTTAAATAAATTCATTCGATGTTTGCGATGTACTCGCGCCGCAACACGTGCGGGCTTTATTACTAGTTGCTTATTAAATTCACCATACTTGAATTATATATTATCAAATTTTTACAACAAGCTTTACTTAATTATAAAAGGTGTAGGATGTCTCAATTGCATCAAATACACAAAAAAGACGACAAAGGCCGTACAAAATATGGTCTTCCCAAAGTACCCCGCGTATCCAAGCGATGTCTGCTTTGTTTCTTTTCAACTTTTTTTCCTTTTCTATATATCTTTGTTATAAAATGCATTTTGCTGATCTATAAAACATTACCGAAGATATTGGCAACTAGAAATAAAGTAAAATCTTATTTGAAATTCACTAGGATAACATATATGCTGTTATAAGTATGGTCAAATTAGGAAGTCATAACATATGAGCATATGTTCAAATAATCAAATCAAGTATAATGTCACGTGGCAATATTTTTGTGAATTTAATTTGATCAAAAAGGTACTAAATAGTCTTTTCTTTTCAATAATATCTAATACGTCAAACATTTTACTTCACTTGGTCCATTTATATAACTAAATTTTAAATTTATCAGTTTTACTTGAGTATAAAATCATTAGTCATTACGTATTTATAAGTTGAAATTGTTACCTTTATAATGGTTAACATCAAATACAAATTCTCCAAAAATTAAGAAGTCGTTATAAATAATGACAATGTTTAAACTAATAATAATAATAATAATAATAATAATAATAATAATAATTATTATTATTATTATTATTATTATTATTATTATTATTATTATTATTGTTATTGTTACTATAATATGTAATATGTAATATTATTTTTCTTATAACTTTCTACTTTCTAGTATGTAAAGGTACCGGGAAGTAAAAAAGTAAAAGGAAAAGGCTTGGGCCCAAGACTCAAGTGGGCAATCGTGTGGCTTCGATACACACAAACAGTACCCATTCCACATAGTTGACCATATACTGTTCCAGTCAAAAACCCATTACACTTACACACATTGAAAGACACTTAAATAATAATCCAATATTTTATTTGTTTACAAAAATCTTTTATTATTTTTTATATATAAAACTAAAAGAGTTAACTTCTGTTTTGCTCCCCTATAATTTGGTCACTTTTAACGGTTTTGTCCCAATTATTTAAAAACATTTATTTTCCTTCAATAGTTTACTATGTTTTTCTCATTTTGTTTCACGGCTCTAACCAAGTTAAATTTAGTTAAAAGTAAGGGTATTTCAGTAAATTTATATATAAGTCTTAACTTACTTATTATCAACTCCAAAAATTCATTCTTTTATTGAAAATGAAAAAAACATAAGTATTTATTATTACTATACACACATTTCCCCTGCCACCACAACCACAACCTTAACCATCTCCTACCGACCACCAGAACCACCACAACCAGCTCCTGTCGACCACGGAAACCACCACCTTCATATCATAACGCAAAACAAACAACCTACACACCCTAATTCACAACCGCCACCATCTTCCAATATCAACCGTCCACCATGGTGTCCTCCGAAAACCTCCACCCCATTGACCTCCTACTCGCTCAAATCGTCATTGTTCTCGGTCTCGAAAACGCTCATTTGAAACCCTGATCTCTCACATCTCACCCCATGTCCATCGTCAATGAACAGTGTTCACAGGCCAAATTTTTGGGGCTTTCATGTTTTGTCACCAGGGATGGTTCAGATCTGCTGTTATGTTAGGGTTTTCATGGTGTTAGGGTTCATGGTGCGACTAGGTCTTCTCTGGTTAGAGTGTCGAACAAATCACCTATGTTAGGGCTTTCACGGTTTTAGGCCTTCTCTTGTTCCAGTGAGAGAGAGACGATTAAAGACCAACGAGTGTAGATTAGGATTTGCAGGTTGTAGTAGTGGCTGGTGGTGGCTAGGGTTTAGAAAAAGAGAATGGTTTTAATGAAAGAGGGGCTTGGGTTCATCAATATTAATAATATTAAATCATTATATATAAAATAACTAAAATACCCTTAGTTTTATACTTGAAGTTACCAAAATACCCTTTCAGTTAACACACAATTTGGATGGAGTTAGAAGCGGTGAGCAAAATAGGAAAAACATAGTAAACTATTGGAGTAAATTGGCCGTTTTTAAATATTTAGAGGAAACCGTTAAAACGACTAAACCACAGGAAGCAAAATGGAAGTTTACTCTATAATTGGTTTTTTCTTGTCTATATTTACCTAGATTCCATTTCAGAAATACATCAAAATCATTTTGCTATACACGATATACAAGATAGATATACAAAATCATTAACAAGGTGACTCACTGACTCACAATCAATGACAAGGCAATAATACATGGGGTTTCTATAAAAACAGATTTAATGAAAGTCTTGTCAATTTTTTAATATATAGCTTGTGACAAAAAAAAGAATTTGTTATGTATAGAAGGCTTTTACAAGGTTACTCACTCGTTGCTCTTTCTTTTAATGACGGAAGCTCTCCAAGTCTAATTGTCGAAGTCACATTTATTGATGAATATATAAGGACTTTTATTTATGATGGCAACGCCATGGCCCTCTTTCAATACGCGGCTGATGGCATGATGCATCTTTTTTAGTAAATGGTTCATAGGGTTGTTAATATATAATGTGTCAACATCTAAAAAAAGCTTTCAGTGAGTGTCGAATCTTCTTATGAATTTCTTGGTTTCACTCAAATGCGGAAAACGCTCACATATTACCAATTTTGTATTAACTAACAATAGAAAGAATTACATATGGATGGCAGGCAAACGGCCAACAAAATGCGGTAAGATAGACGTGGTACCATAAAGTGAGGTAAGATGTCTTGCGGGAGTAACAACTATGGTCATAATCATTATTCCCTTAGTACCATAAAAGTAAGGTAAGACAACAAGGGTCATGTCTTGTTCTCGCACCATCTCTTCTTCTCAAAAACTCTTTTGGGAACATTATAAACAAAATAGCTGCTGAACTGTGTTTGGTTACTAAAACGAAATCTTTATATGATTTTGTGTAAAATTAAAATAAAAGTAAATAGATTTAGTTTTAGAAGGTTGATTTTGACTAAACTGTTGACACATGGCAAATAATAACCGTCCACGTGTCAAACCCCCAGGCAAAGCATGAAAAAGGGATAGCTGAAAAGCAATGTGCACCATAACTGGACCCCTCCACACCCTCTGTTTTCATGTATAAAATGACAGAGCATCCAAAGAGTCCCCTCTGTTCAACTTGTACGGTACAAAGTCAAACCCTTCTCCTCTATTTTGTCATTCAGCTGTAATAACTCTCCCAATTATTTTTTAATTCAAACAAAATCTTTGCTGTTAAAAATCACTGTTTCTTAACTTCTCAAACATGTTAAATTAGTTATTTTTAAGACTAAACAAACTAGTTGTTTAAAAAAAGTATATATATATATATATATTACAAAATTTAATCTACGTGGATATCTTATCAAGATAAGACGATTTGCAAGTTCTTCGAAGAATGCCCCAAAGTCATCATACTTATCCACAACCTAATGAGAAAGACACATCACATAAACGAATTGGTGATCATATTTACTATCATTCAAGTGTTGTTATGGTTAGTGAATGTGAGTAGTTTCAATTAGCTTATTTACATAATATAAATTAACAACAAGTTAAGGTATTGAGGTGTTGTACCCCATGTTTTGGCCTTTTGGGGTTTTTCAAAAAAAAAATGATATTTTACTTTACACCCAAAACTAATTGATTTTGTAGTTTTAACCCAAAAGTTTTTAGTTTTTCCAATTTAACCTCATAACTTTTTTACTTTCAACTTTGATCCCCTATGTTTTCCATATTTTGCAAAAATTTTCGTTTTACGTTTAGTTCTAAATTTTGCGAGTTAACGCGGCACAATGTGTGTGTGTGGTTCAACGATTTTACGTTTTGTTATACGCTTCATTCTAAATTTTGCGAGTTAACATGGCGCAACGTACGTGTGTGGTTCAGTGTATTTACGTCGTCTATTTTTTTTCCTGTTTAATAAGTTCGTCACAACGCGCGAGTCCTAAATCGAGTTAGTTATTATTTTCTATGTTTTATGTGTCGGTCTAATTTCTCCACGTTAAGACGCCGCAACTTCAATGATGGTGGTCCTTGGCTATAGTGTGACATTGGCGCTATTTGTCACGGTTTTACGCCCCCACCGCAACGCGGGGGGAGGGGGGTTAGTACGATAGGTTATTTATATGGATACAAGTCATGTAACGTAGTAATTATGATACCATTAATTGTATTGAGCTTATTTGGTGAATTACTTATTTGTATAAAATAGTAATAGAGACTTAACGGACAAAAACATCTTTAACACATTGTAAATGTGAATCTGATCAACAACATGTCAATTTCTTTGGCCGCGGCGCAACGCACGCGGGTCAATCTTCTAGTTATTAACAAAAATAAAATGCTTCTTCTTTCACTCGTACGTTTCACGACCGTGGTTGCAACTACACTTCTCCATTTCATTCACTGCCACTGATTAGAACACATGGTCTTAAGGACGTCTGTTATAAATATCTCTTTGTTCATATATCTTTTAATCGCGACACTCACTCACTCCATAAGACTCCAATTATTTCTACTTTAACATCCACACCACTTAGAGCATTCACATCCGAGTTTTTATCCATATTCTTATAAATCAACTAAAATCACAATTATCTTTTCAATTTAAAGATTTATAAAAACAACCCACATCCGATTCCTTATATTTGTCCATATTCAATTAAATAATACCTTTTTAATCAATTTTATTTTTATCATTCTTTCTCTCTCTTCCACTTAAACAAAAATTATAAGGCATGAATAGGAGTTCTTATATTTAAGGAAATGGACAAGGTTCCTATGAAATATTATGGATATGGTTTAAGTTTAAAGAATGGGTTGTATGGATATTTTTTGATGTTTTTTTATACTTTACCATAAAATATAAAGTTAAGGGAAGGTTTACCAAATCCAATTTAGGAGGGGTGTGATGTTCATGTGGATGTGAATCCTAGGTGGCATCTCCTTCATTCAGTATCACATACCATAAGATATGGTTTGAAGGACGCCTTTTATAAATATCTCATACTACTAACTCAAACACTCCATAACACTCTAAGGGGCTGTTTGTTTACCTCTTAACGAGGCTCTTAATGGTTCAAACCTCTTACTGGTTCGGCACTTAATGGTTCAGACTGTTTGTTTCACGAGCAGATGTCTAAATGGTTCAGACATTTGCCTTTGAATGGTTAAGATTTATACAGAGTCTGAATGGTTAAGACCTCTAATCTGAATTGGTCAGACATTTGCCTCTGAACAGTTAAGCATTATACAGGCTCTTAATGGTTCAGACCTCTTACTGGTTCAGCACTTAATGGTTCAGACCTCTTACTGGTTCAGCAATTAACCATTCAGATATTGCCAAACAGCCCCTAATTGTACTCATATTTTTTTGGATATTGGATTCAAATAACCCCAACTTTCACCAATTGTCCGATAACACTCCCAACTTTCGATTTGTACACCAACACTCCCAACTTTCAGCTTATTGGTCGATAACACTCCTTAACTAACCGAACCCTAACCCAGTTAGCTGATGTCAACCGCCATGTCATCACAAATCCCACATCAGCTGCCACATCAGCCGCCACGTCATCAAAAAATACCACATCAGCTACCACGACATATGTCACGTTAGCAAAAAGGGCCATATCAGATGCACATTAGCAAAAACTAATTGGATAAGAGTTTAGTTAGTTAGGGAGTGTTATCGGCCAATAAGTTTAAAGTTAGGAGTGCTGGTGTACAAATCGAAAGTTGGGAGTGTTATCGGTTAATTGGTGAAAGTTTGGGTTATTTAAATCCAATATCCATTTTTCTAAAGCCATATTTCATTCACAATCTACGCTAAATGAGAGGCAACAACAAAACCTAACAACAAAAATTACATCAACTCAAATTTACACCAACTCGACCATCGGACGAGCTTATATTTAGATCCATGTTTATACAAAAAATATCTAAGAGATTTCACACCGGCTATAATATCTTCAATGGATATCTCCTTTTTATCAAAGATATTCTCATTCCTCACTTTCCAAAGACGCTAACACGCCACAGTCACAATACCATGAAAAGCACCCTGCTCCATAACTCCCAGCCAAACGGCCTTAAGAAGCTCCAACAGATCTCTCAATGAAAAGGCAAAAATTTGAGGGATCTTACACCAACCACCGATCGTTTGCTAAAGAATCATTGCCACCTTACAACCCCGTGAAAATGTGATCAGTGGACTCGGCCAAATTACAAAGCACACACAAGATCGAACTAACCGAGATATTTCTCCTCTAAAGAGCCACGCACGTAGGAAGGTGATCTATCAACGCCCGTCCTAGTAGAAATATTACACTTATATGGAACCCATTTACACCAATCCATAACAAACCATTGGCTATCATCAATTCGTTATAAAGAATCCTCTTCACCGATCCTACTGAAAAGATATCGGAGGCATCCCCAACAAGTCCATTTGTTTTTCTCCCTCGACCAGACCATCGACTTTAGCATGTTGCAACACTGCTCTGATTCTGAGATCTCCAAGGGAGTAGTTACGTCACAACTCCAACACCAAAAGAAAACCACATTTTGATTTATCTTCACAACTCTCTCGTTGACCTTGTATGTTTTATCTTTTCCAGGCGAAATAGATTCGGGAACATCACCTGTAAAGGCTTGTTATTCACCCAAGGATCACACCAGAATCGAACCTCGCTCACATAGCCAGTTACCACTTTGATCAGATGATCAACTTAAGCCCCACTAAGTCTAGTTTAGAAACTAAACGAAACACCCCAGCTGACTTATTACAGGGAAGAAAAGACCATCCCACATTATTAGGGTGAATGGTGTCAATAATATTCTTTCACAAGTTGTTTCTCGTTTCCTTATACCTCCACACCCACTTAGAAAAAAGACTAGAAGAGCATTATTAATGTCTTTAAATCTGCTAAGACCAAGACCCCCAGCTTAGGCATAATAACACGATCCCAAGCTACCCAATGCATTTTGTTCCTCTCGTTAGATCACCCAAAAAAATCTATTGATAAGGCTCTCCATCACTTCGATAACTTTCACCGAAGCCTTATATAGCAAGAAATAATAATTAGGAAGGCTTTCTAAAACCGACTTAATAAAAGTAACCCTACCACCAATCGAAAGTGTTGAAGCTTTCCAAAGTGATAACTGAGCTTCAAACGTGTCGAACACCAAACCCCAATTGTTAACTTTGTTAATGTTAGCCATGACCATAAGGCCAAGGTACTCGAAAAGAACACTCCTAGAATCACACACCAACACTAATGCCATACAATCCACTTCCTCCCTCTCAACCCCACTCAACCCCAATGCCATGCAAATTTGTTTTATGGAAATTGATCTTGAGGCTTGAGCATAACAAGAAACACCTCAGCAGTCTCGTCACATTTTTAATGTTAAAGAGGGACCAATCACCCATGATTATAGCCTCGTATGCATAAAGGAGATGCACTAAGGTCAACACATTGTTTGGAAATCTAATCCTGTCCAAAGCACCTACCTCGCAAGCCTTCTTGAAAATACTCGAAAAGGCTTCCATCACAAAAAAATAAGAATGGAGATACAAGATCTCCTTGTCTTATACCTTTGAAACACTTAAATTCAAAAGTCGAGGTCCCATTCGCAAGCACCGAAGATCTGTCAGAAGCAAGAATACCCTTGATCCACTTGGCCATTTGGCCCATAATCGAAATCAAAACCTTTTCTAAACTAATATTCAGTAAGAACGCTTTGTCTTTTTTCTTCTTGTACCAAGACATGATCTCATTCACTATTAAACGACCATCAAAAATGAATTTGTCGTTAAGGAAAGCGGATTTGGGACTCGGAGATAACCAACCCGATAACCATGAGGCGCTTTGCGAGGAGTTTAGAGAACCCTCAATTACTGGATAGGAAGGGCACCATTTTTTTCTAACAGCTAAATCAGACACTTTTATAAGACTCCAATTGTAGTTCTTAATTTTGCACCCATTAGCATGGAACTATAACCTCTAGGCCACAAGAAAATAAACACAATTGCAACACATGCTAAAACCGTAAGCCACTTGCTGTTGTTAAAATTTACAATTCAATTCTCATATGGAGTTGGACTATAAAATCCAAAAAATAACTAACATGCAAGAATCACACAAATATATTTATAGTAATACTATAATCCATGTTTATAGCTAGAAATCTTATTACTACATAAACATATTTTAACATGACATAAATACATCATTTATATCCTTATCACTTTCTATTAAAGATCTGTCATTTCAAAGTCTTTTCCAACTTACTTTACCATTTTTCACGACTACAAATCGTTAATGATGGTTCTACGATCGATAGCTTTTCCATCCTCTCTCTCATTTATTATTTATTATGTCATGCATTGTTTTTAATTCAAAATTTCGTAATAAGAATAACGTTTAGTATTCTTTTAATTTAAAATAACAATATTTATAGTATATAGTTACTAGCAGTACAGATTTCATACCGTTTATATCATCAAATAACCAATCCTAGTACTTGGTTTTTACTGGTCAAACTTAATAAATAATTTATGTAGTTGTACAATGTTACAAAATGTAAAAAGTAATAGACAGAGAAATTCAACCCGAGTAAGAAATGAGAACGTAGAAGAATTTTTTTTTTCTTTTTTTTTTTTCACAAAACAGCTTAAAACTCGGAGTTCAAACGGTTGTCATCGTGTTCAAATAAACTCAGCTGGACATAACCGAGCCATAACCGAACCGATTATGTAACAGGTTTTGTATACTAGTCCGGTTACGTAAATAGTGAGTTTTTGGAATGGAGACAAGTTTTAAGGGTTGAAAATTTATGAAATATCATTATCTTGTTGAAAAGAGTTATACCTAGAGCACGTAGGCCGCCAGTAACCAGCTCTGAGGAAGCTGATGCAATGCACAGTTAAAACAAAAAGAAAGGAAAAAAAGTAATACTCATCACCAAGAACCCAGATATCGATAACATTTTATAATAAAACACACTGGATTTAAATTTAATTTTATCATTCATCAACACCACCGCTGTCACTGGTGCCAGCGGCGGTATCATCTGAATCCACATCTTCTACAACTGTCGTGTTACTATGAAGACTACATTCACTTTCATGATCCGAAGGTGTATGGATACTCCGTCCAACTATGGGTATGGTTTGAGTCAATCTTTGTCCGTCGCGAGGCGGGTCGAATACAACGGGCATGTACTCCTCCGCATCACATGGAAACCTCGAGTTCTTGAAGTGCTCTTTCAACGCGTCAAGTCCCTTCAAAATTTTTAGCAGTAAGATTTCTGTGTTAGGGATAACTAAATAATAGAATCGAAAATTTTGAATGACGAAAACCTGTAATCTAGCGTATGAAACTTCGCATATCTTTTTGGAGTTGAAAACCTCCCAATTTTGATGGTGAAACGCCTTGTAAAGCCTCATTGTTGCCTCGGGTGACGTCATGTTAACGAACCCGTATCCCACGTTGCACTTGTTCCTGTAATGTAACAAATTAATCGTGTTAAGTTCTACTTGGTGCCCTAATTAGGTGAGAAATTAGTAACATGCTTTACATGAAATCGATAGGGAGGTAGACGAAATCATAGGAAGATAGCGGCTCTTCTACGCCGCTGTCACTACCATCGCGATTTATCTGCTCGTTGCAATGGATACAATGACTGTCAAGCATGTTTAGCAACAGTTTTTGGCTGCACAATCATTGAACACACTTCAAATATACAAAACTCAGTTACACAAACTAAATTATTAACTAATAGATTAAAACTAAACCTGTATTTATTCGGAATGTTCTTGATCATAACCGTAGTTCGAGAATCAAAAACACTAGATTCAGAAATAACCCCATCTCCCCTGATTAGATACCTCGGATCATATTTCTCTCTCGTATATCTCGAACCCTTGCGTTGCTTACTCCAAGAGCACCCGCCTTGTTGGTCGGGTTGTTGTTTCTTCACAATCTTCTTCAACAAAGGCGATGGTGGTGGCGGAGGGCGATAAGGACGTGATTCCGACGGGAATTTACGTGGAACGATAATCGGGGGTGACCCGACAGAGCTAATGTGCCTAAATCTGCTGTGTTTAGGACCGGTTTTGTAACCTCCGGGCCGGCTAAACTCGACAACCACCGTGTTTCCGTTAATTTCCTTGCCGTTTATGTTAACAAGAGCCTTGGATGCATCTCTTGTGTCATAAAACTCAACAAACTTCTGATTCTTTTTCAGTGGAGTATCTCTCAATTCCTTTACACATCCTTCAATTTTTCATAATAAATACAGATTAAAAACCAAACAAAACAAAACAAAAAAAAGATAATTATTATTATTAGTCAAATGAAGAACAGAATAATGCCAAAAATAGAAACACAAAATATCAACAGCATCAATATTGATCTCAAATTGACGAGGAAAACGACTTATCATAATATTATAACAAATAATAATTCCACTTATATTCAAAATGTGAATAATAAAAATTACCAAAAGCTTCAAAAATTTCTTTAACGGTTCCGGGGGTGACATCGGAGCTCAAGTTGAAAACAACGAGTGTCCCTTGGTTATGACCGCCGGGAAAACCGGCGGCGACCGGGAAAATGAACTGAGCCCAGACAGCCCGGCCGGCGACGAGGCCAGGGGCCGGCGGAGGGAGTGGAGGTGTGGTAAAAGAACAGTGGTTAGCATGGTAAAAATACGAGGTGGGAGCATAATTTTCCGGTGAGAACAACGTGAGTGTATCAAAGTGTTTCCGTAAACGATACTGTTGTTGCATGTGTTGTTCCTGAATCTCGTGCAACGCTTCCGTCGCTTGCCGGAGATCGTAAAAGTGTACGGTCACTAACCCGTCTCTCACCCGGTCCATTTGTACGGCTCTGACGTCACCAAAGACCTCCAAGTCTCGCCGGACTGATGATTCGCTGACGTCATGCGGGACTAAGCTTAGTAGTAGAGTCCGAGTTGGGGTGGGGGATGGTGGTGGCAGCGGCGGAGGAGCCTGAACCGGAGACTGAACTGGAACATGAACCGGTGGTGGTCGGTGAATGTTGAAGTTGTGAGGGTGTGAGTATGAATAGTACGTGTATGGTGGTGGGTGTGATGGTCGGAATTCTGGGGCGGTGGGGTTTAAGGTGGGGTGGAAAGGACGACCGGTGTGTTCCATGTGGTCGGAGAGTGAGAGGAAATGTGGTCAGATGTGTGTAGTCATAGGTGGTTGATACTCTCTCTCTAGATTGGAGTTCCTAGGGTTTATTCGACCAGTGTGTGTATATGTGTATGTGTATGTGTATGTGTATGTGTGTGTGCAGGGTCAAGTTCTCTAGAAAGGAACAAAAGGGAGGTTTGAGTGTTTCCATATGCATTATATAAGTGGAAATGTTTTCTAAAAATATAATTGTTCAACACCCCAAAAACTAAACCAAAATGCATTACATCCCAAACACTAAATTCCAACGCGATCTAAATACATCCTCCTAATTACTAATTATACCCTTCTTGTGAGAGCCCATTCATAAGTATGTGAGGGAAGAGGAATGTATTGAGTAATTAAGGGGTGTATTTAGTAGCATCTTTTTTTTGGAGGCTAAACGTACCTTTCCACTTACTTGTAGAAGGTATCAATTCTATGAGTAAAAGTAAAGAAATGATATGATTGATTTAGTAGAGGAAAGAGCATGTTCGTTAAAAATCAATGTAGATGTGATGCGTTTAGTACGACACTCTTTTTCTTTTCGTGTTCCCATATGACAAGTGAGTGAAGTAAAGTTTTTATTATACAAATTGTGATTATTTATCCACGTTTTAATAATTTAAAATTGAAAAACTAAACCTTAACTTGTCAGCTAAAAGAGCATAAGTTTGATTCGTTTTGAGTCTATTTAGAAAACACAAGCTCGGGTTGTTGGTATTTATACAAGGTTGAACTTAGATTGAGTTACGTTTAACTATTACTAATTGTCTTATATTGGTATATAAAAATAAAAATACTTATATACATAATTTAATAATCTGTGTAAATAATCATGTAGTATTATTTATTATGTAACATGTGTTATCCTATTATATCAACACTATTATACTTACTCAAACAATTATAAACTCGTTTGATTCACAATTCTAGTTAAGCTTGGTGTATGAAGCTTTGACTTGAGCTTGTTTATTGAATCGTTTTACCCTAAGCTCATCTCAAGTTGATTTAATCTTAGCCTGATTTATATTATAATGAACCAATCTTATATATATAGATATATAGGAGAATGCTATGCAAAAAACCCCATTTACTTAGAAAACTTAGGAAACCTTACTTGTGGCCTATATTAATCCACGTTGTCATAGTCCCTTGTTAATCCTTTTTGCTCTCAAGGTTATATCAGTAATTTCCCAACCTAAGTTATTTTCCCAATTTGATCTGACATGATCATTTAATGCCAATCAACTCATGTGTTCAAATCAGCCACCCCATATTTCTTTTACCCTATTTCATTTCATTTTAATTTATATCTTCTTTTAACAGAAAGAGAAAGTGCATATTTCATCTTCTCCTTCAAATTATCATTTCTCCATTAATGGCCATGGAGACAAATCCACCAACCTCCAAGTTAATGTCACCGGTCCATAGTTTCCCCAACAGGTTCATTGACAACGATGAAGAACGAAGTGAAGAACGAAAATCAGATCGATCAATCCCTGATGAAGAACGTGGTTTTGTGATGAAGATGTTAATATATGAAGTCAGATCCACGTGGAAACCCCTTCCAGATCTTGTTCCATTCCTTTTAGATCTCCTTTGTCCACATGTTTCATAATGTTGTTACAGATTTGGATATTTGTGAGTTTTTTACACTTTTTTTGTTTATATAAAATATGATTTGTATATGTTGTTTCAGATCTTGATATTTGTGAGTTTTTTACACTCTTTTAGTTTTATGCAACATATGTTTTCATATATGTTTGATTCTGGGTATTTCGTATGGATTTTTCTGATTTTGTGGAGTTTATGTTACTTGATAACTTGAGCATGTAGGTATGAACTTTTGAAAGATGATTATAATTTACGGTTCTACTATTTTACACTTAAATATTGAACCAATAAAATATTGAATTTAAAATTGATATAGGTATGGACTTTATAAGATGATATTCAACGTCTGGCTCCATTTTTTACACTTAAAATACCAAAAATTATTCATAAAACCTGGTTGTTAATAGGTTTTTGTGTAATGGCTGTTTTAGAGATGAAACATGATTTTTTTTGTTAAAATGGTTCTTAAAAGGGGTAAATCTTTATGTAATTTACAGGTTTTTATTTTTTTGTTACAGCACAACACAAATAACACGTGTTATAGCAAACGTTGGTTTCGTCAAACGTGGATCAGATGCTCAAGGATCATGACCATGTTTATGTTACAGCACAACACAACTAACACGTGTTATAGTTTGAACTTCTCGGACATGCATGTGTTACATGTGACATTGATGCGTGTTAGTGTATATATATTTTTAGATGTTTATTTAAGCCCTTTTTACACTTTTAGCCAAGTTTTAAATTTATAAAACACGATATTTACTAACACTAAGCACACATATGGGCAAGTGCACCCATCGTGGACGTAGTATAGTGTTGGTAAGATACCGAGGTCGTCCAAGGACACAAGAGCTTTTAATACCGGTTTATCCTCAACGTCTAATCAAATCAAAAAGTTAGAAAAATGTTTTAAACTAAGAAAAATAAAAACTAACTAAATGCTGAAAAATAAAAATAAAATAAAAACAGATAGACAAGATGAATCACTTGGATCCGACACGTGTATTAGTATAACCTTTGATTATTTTCGCACTTTTGCACTTGTTTAAGAGATTATCTTAGTTATTGTAGTAGGCCCCTTTTTCGAAGGCGACGTTACCCTCAACCCAGTAGTTTGAGTCAGCAAGGATACAATCCTAAAGGGTCGGATTATTGAAAGATAATGAATTAAGTTATTAATGCAAATTATGGTAGGCCCCGTTTTCGGCGGTGACGTTACCCTCGGCTAAGTAGTCTGAGTCAGCAGGGATACAGTCCTAAATAGCCGGGTTATAGTATTAATAGTAGTTAGCTTATGAGGGGGTCAAAGAGTTTGGATCCCCGCCATCCAATACCTATGGGCATTGAAGGAGATCCTACTAAATTTGACCCAGGTCCCAAGCAGGACCTCTAAACGCTGAACAAGGGCAAGACCTTTACCAAACCGTTCCCTTAACCCCCGACCAGGTAGCCAACATACCTCCATATAGACCGTGGAGATATGAATGATGAAAATCTTTTATTTTATATAGACAGTAAAATAATGCCAAGACACCACGGACAAACGATAAGGAAAGATCACCTTCAACATAAGTAACTAGTTATTAAAGTCATTAATACAAAACCAAATAAAAAGTGCAAAAGATTAAAAATAAAAAGTATTATACTAAACACTTGTCTTCACCAAGTGATGTAAGAGACTTAGGCAAACATGGCCTTGATTGTCAAGAACTCTTACGATCAATCTTGGATCCCGAGACGACTCACACACTCTATGATGGACAATGGATGATGGTGGTGGATGATGGTGTTATGGTGGTGATGGGTGGTGGATGAAGTGTGAGAGAGGTGGTGTGCCAAGGGATGAGTTGAAATGAAGCCAAGCACTCCTATTTATAGGCTGAACAGAAGCCTGGGCACGGCCCCGTGTCCGCTGGACACGCCCCCGTGCCCGTCTGACACTCTCTCTCTTCATTAATTGTAATTCGCAATTACAATAAATGCACCTGCAACACTCTGACCACGCCCCCGTGTCTGCTGGGCACGGCCCCGTGGTGGGCAATAGAAGCTTCTACCACTTTGTCTTTTGTGCCAGGACTGACCATTCTGGACACTGCCCCGTGCTCGCTGAGCACGGCCCCGTGTTGAGCTGGACACGCCCCGTGTCCGCTGGACACAGCCCCGTGTTCAGCTGGGCACAGCCCCATGCTCAGCTGGGCACAGCCCCATGCTCAGCTTTCTTCTTGTTTTTGCTTTGGGAGATGCTGTCGAGGAGTCGGGCATGCCACGTTTCTTCCTTTTCTTTGTATTTATGTTGGATTTGGCTGCATTTTTGCTTCTTTTGTTCATTTAAGCTCTTTTAACCCTGAAAATACAAAAGGAAGACAAAAGCACACTTTTTCCAACATTAGTACTTAAAAAGCGTTAGTTTTATGCCTCATTTGATGTAATTTATATGTTGCATTTTACACACATCAGACATGAAACCCATGTACAACATAACACGTGTTACGTGAGACATGAAAACACATTTTTATAACTTCCATGGCATACGCACACCCACATGTTTACAAACTGTTTCAAGACCGACCCAAACAATAAAGCAAGGGTAGCCGCTGAAAAGCTAAGGCAGCAAAGGTAGCCGCTGAAAAGCTAAGGCAGACTGTCAAAGGAAGCTCCACCATTTTTCTTAGTGCTATGTATTTTCGTTTACTAGTAATATGTATTTTGAGACTCTTATTGTTTTGTCTAGTACATGATGTTAAAACGGTATGGACTTAACACATTATGGAAGCCTTAACACACGTTATAAAAGAGACTTAACATACGTTATATCAGGTATACTATGTTGTTATTAAGTTACTATTGGAGTTTATGCATCCATTCTAGAAGTTTTAACACATATTACTATTGGAGTTTACTATTGGACTTAACACATTCTGGAAGTCTTAACACACTATTGGAGTTTATGCATCCATCCTGGAAGTCTTAAAACATGTTATAATAGAGGCTTAACACACGTTATATCAGGTTTACTCTGTTGTTATTAAGTTACTATTGGAGTTTATGCATCTATTATGGAAGTCTTAACACATGTTATAATAGATGCTTAACACATGTTATATATTTCAGTCGCTTAATACATGTTACAGTATGTATATACACATCATGGTGTTTTGGAAACCACTAGCTTATACATGACACCATGTTAGGTTAAACCAAGATTATAACAGAGGCTTAACACATTTTTATCCCAGGTATACATACCATGTTAGGTTAAACCAAGATTATAACAGAGGCTTAACACATTGTAAACCACTAGCTTATACATGAATACATGTCAGGTTACAAAAAGATTATAACAGTGGCTTAACACATGTTATACATTCCAAAATGTGCAAAACAAATGACCCGTTTCCTATTATACCGGTACATGTGTTACCATAAATGGCTCGTTTCATATTACACGTTACATACTAACTTGTATAAGTTTTACGCTCAGTATCCACATTATCGGATATTTTAAACATCAACAAAAATAAAATAGATATTACTTGTTTTTTTAATTAACAAAAGGTTAATACATGTTATATATAATTCTAACAGGGGCTTAACACATGTTATACATGAACACATGTCAGGTTTACATCATGGTGTTATGTTACAGCATGAACCACTAACACATGTTATAAATGAACGAAGACTTCTTTCCCAAATGATGTGACTTATTCAATGTCCCCGCATTAACGTCGCCTACATCCATCCAGCTTGTCAATTGAATATCTTTTATGGATCTGTTTCTGTAAATCAACACACGTTATATATCATTCTAACAGGTGCTTAACACATGTTACATGTCTGTCTCTGTAAATCAAGCAACCCAACAAAAAAAAATATTGTTAAGATCAAAAGCCCCAAACAAGCAACCAAACCAACAAAAAAAAACCCGTTCAAAATCTCATCCTAAAGTTTTGGATTTATTTAAAATACATTAACATTAACCATTACTAGAATACACATTAACTTCTCCTACATCCATCCAGCTTCTCAATTGAATATCTTTATGGGTTTGTTTCTGTAAATCAACACACGTTATATAACATTATAACAGGGGGGCTTAACACGTGTTATGGGCCTGAGTTTGTGAATCAAGTAACCAAACAAAAAAAACACTTACTGTTCAGATCAAAAACCCAAACAAGCAACTCCAACCAACAAAAAAACAGCTACTGTTAAGATCAAAAGCCCCTAACAAGCAACTAAACCAACAAAAAACCCGTTCAAAATCTCATCCTAAAGTTTTTGATTTATTTAAAATACATTAACATTAACCATGGATACCCCATTAACCAATACTAAAACACTTTCAGCACACAAAAACATATTAACAACCATTTCAACAAAAAATCAAGTGTGAAATGATATTTCAAGAACACTTACCGGATCTATACCCGTCCGATGAACACGAAGAAGATCTTCAAACCTTCTTCTCACACACACACTCGTGCGTGTGTCTTTGTGATAAAGATTGTTGTTTCTCTATCTAAAACATCAACTTTCTCTCTCTAAAAACATTCATCTTGTTATCGCTCTTCTCATACACACACTCGTGCGTGTGTCTTTGTGATTTTTTCAGACCACATGACGCTGAAATTATCTTCAAATGAAGATCACCATTGAATACCATGAAGCTTTCTTCTTTTCAATGATGAAGAAAGAGGAGAGAGATAATAGTTAATTGAAAGATTTGACTAGAAGAAAGAGGAGAGAGATTATGACACAAGTGGGTTTTGTCATTTTCAATGCCAAAAGGTGGGTTTTGTTCTACCGAAAATGCCCTCCCAGACTTTCAAATGTGCATTATACTATTTCTTTTAATTATAATTGTTACTAAAATGATGAGAGCCATTGATCAAGTTGGATGAAAGAGAATCAATGGATGAGGTTGGGTTTCCAAGGTTTTTTAAAAAAGATGGGGTTTCTTATAGAGCCCAGCCCTAGATATATAGGGGGCTGCTAGAATGAGAACCACCCCGAGTTGTAAGAACCGCGAGAACTACACCCCACGGAGCGCCGTTCGCCATGATTTTTTTTTTACAAGTAGATGTGTATATTATAAACACAACCGTAAAAAATCATGGCGAACGGCGCTCCGTGGGGTGTAGTTTTTTACACCACAAGTTTGATGTTTTTTAATTTTTTTCTTTTTTCTTTTTTTTTCACCAAACTTGTGGTGTAAAAAACTACACCCCACGGAGCGCCGTTCGCCATGATTTTTTACGGCTGTGTTTATAATATACACATCTACTTGTAAAAAAAAAAAATCATGGCGAACGGTGCTCCGTGGGATGTAGTTCTCGCGGTTCTTACAACTCGGGGTGGTTCTCATTCTACCGGCTCCCTATATATATATATATATAAAACCTTGTTTATGGTCAGACTAATTGTTACCACATCATCATTTCTGGTTTAACGAACTATAGGGTTCTTTATTGTCTAACTAATACTCATCAATGCGTGAGCTAATTGGTCTCTAGTTTCATGAAATTCTAGCAATGTCATCAAGCTAGTTGATCTCTCCTTCAAGGTTATATAGCAACATGTTCTTCTATAAGCTACCAGATGTGCCAAGAAATTTTTATCAATTTTTTCATGGGTTTCTATTATGAATGTGGTAGTAGTAAACTAGTAAATATATTTGTGTAGTAGTAATAAGAATGTTTTATCGTTGCCACGTACGTAGATGTTCATCAGTCGAATTATAAACCGACAAACGAATTAAATAGGAAGAGTTTTGTTTTGAAATATTGAAAATCCATGAAGATTTTGAAGTACTGGCAATAAGTTATAAATAATTTAGTGTGTAGGTACACATGTTTTTTTTTTCCGTTACTAATGTATTAAATTAATTTCATTCATAGAGCAACCAGGACTAAAGTTGATTTTATTTGTATCGAACTTTGAACAAAAAAACATCCATGTTATTAAAAACGTTTTTTAAATGATAATGTATAGATGTTGTATTGAACTTTGAAAAAATAAAACATCCATAGTTGATCTGTAAAGTTGGTCTATCATATGTATTTATGAGTTGAAGTAAAAAGAAAATGTGTTTTTGTTAATGTATTTTATTTTACAGCATTTTGTTATGTTTTTAACCATAACTAGTAAAGTAAAAAACTTGCTCAGTGACGAATTTTCTTTAATTTTCTGTTCGATCATATTTAAGTTTACATAACACAAATTGTGGGTATGGATCATATGCAAGATGGAATTAGCGTGTGAAGTGTAAAAGATGATATGTGTTCTTTTTAATTTAAGGAGAAGGGTATTATGGTCTTTTTTTCGTGACCTACTTCATCCTTAATTTTCAAATGTCTATAATTTTTTCATACGGTAATATTTATAAAAAAAATACACCGTATTAGTGAGTCTTTCATTTTCTTTAATTTGATTGACTATTGCTATAAATTTCCTAATTTTTTAGAAATTTTTATTTTACAAGCTCTAAAGTTACGTGATTGTCTAACGTTACGTGATTATGTTCCAGTACGTAATTACTTACCGTATGTGCTAGTGGTAACAAATGCTCAGTGTGACCCTACAATCACGTACCATATGTAACAAGTGTAACGTCGCCTGATTTATGAGTTGAAAATCATAGGGGAAGTGGGTTTATGTACTGGAACATAATCACGTAACGTTACAAAATCACGTAACTTTATAGCTTGTAAAATAAAAAATAAACATTAAGAAAACTATAACAATAACCAACTCAAATTAAAGAGAATGAAATACTCGTTAATACAATGTAATGTTTTTAAAAAAAAAATTATTATCGTATGAAAAAGTTATAGTCATTTGAAAATCATAGGGAAGTGGGTTTATAAGTCAACAATATTGGATTTTTCAGTTTTGCCTTTTTTCTTACTTGTTTCCCTTGTTTTCAGTGAATTCTAAATATTGGGACCACGTAGTCTCAACTATTGACCTTGTAAATCAACGGTCCAGATTGTCTTCTACGTTTTGTATGTTAAGATTGTCTTGGACAATAACCTTCCTTATATATGGTATAAACAAAAATATATATATATAACATGACAGACATCGGTTTTAATAAATCAATTGAGCTTAGTTTTATATAATTAAGACTATATATGGTATAAACAAAATAAATTTAACATGATAGACATTAGTTTTAATAATTAATTGAGCTTAACTAAAAAAATGTTAGATAGCGGGTAGCCTCCTTACACATTATCCCTGTAAATGTTAATGGAAAACGTTGAATGTTAAAGTAAAATTTACATATGTTATTGTTTAAAAATATTAATTTTTCAAATTTTAGATACAACGACGGTAAGATGTCATCAGGAACACAACACAATGAATTAAGATACAATGGTGTCACCATAAGCATTTCAATTAAGAGAACGACTAGTTTTTAAATTTTAGGTTAAATGATGGTAAGATGCCACCATAAACACAACACAATGGATTAAGATACAATGGCGTGAGCATAAGCATTTCAATTATGAGAACGACCAGTAAGGATCTAGAAGCGATTACAAAAGCAAAAGCGGAAATACAACATCAAAGAAAGCTAAAATTACACCAATCATGCCAATCGAGAATTACATATTTCCTTAGCCAAATGGCAGCATTCACCTTTAACTAATCATCATTAAAATGCTATTTATAATTTACAAAATAAACATAAATGTGTTAGATAAACCAACTTCAATATGTTACAAGTAACCATGCAACATGGATATAAAATCAAATGTTAAGAATTACACGTAAGATACAACCGTTTTTATAGTTGTAGCACACTATTATTTCCATTGACCGTCTCTCAATCCAGACAAGTCATTCAAAGGATATGCATTAGACCTCAATCATCATAGCTTGCACACTGTTAGCATGTCAATCATGCTTTCTACATGTGCTTGTAATGGCTTGAGAAAAACTCTATTGAAAAATAACCATTGAAACAAACCAAAACATGTAAATTGCACACTGTGTAAAACTAAAAATCGTTCTCCTAATGTAAAACAGCTCACAAACATATTACCTATCTAACATGTTTTACATGCATTAGCAATAGGAATCTAATGCATTTCAAATGACTAGTATTTTTACTTGTGCTCCGTGGGGGGGGGGGGGGGGGGGGGGGGCATGTATTTTTTTTTTCTGTATAAATTGTCAACATAAGCAGTTGAACATCGACATAAGTAGTTTTAAAATTTGTAAGGTACAAACGAGAGAGAAATAAAATGTTCTAGCGTACTATAAAAAGTAAAAATAAAAACCTACCAAAGAAAAGACTGAAAAAACATAACTAAAAAATTGGATTAAAAAATAAAAATAAAAACTAGAACTAAGAAATAAAGCCAAAAAAAAAATAAGAGGAAAACCCACACCCATCAATATTTAAACCTGGGTTGATGGTGGATGTTGGTGTACGTTTTACAAGTTGAGCTTTGGTGTTAACTATCCCAGCAAAACCATTCAATGACTTCGTAGGTATAAATAAGCACGTCGTAATTTCGTATGAGCAAAAGATAAAATAGAGGCTCGGAAAAGAGATAGAAATAAACTCATCGCAATTGGTTTCTATGTCTTAAAAAATAGAGTAAATTTACAAGTTTTGTCCTTTATGTTTGTCCCAAATTTCAGGCGATGTCCTTTACCTTTAAAATTGACGAGTTTTGTCCTTAACGTTTCAAAATCCTGCACGCTGTGTCCTTTAGGCCTAATTTTGTTAGAATTTTCTGTTAAGTGTAGTCATGTTCCTTGCACATAAGGGCAATCTTGTCATTTTACTTACCCAAGAACTATTGTGTAAAACAATTTAATATAAGGGACTAATGTGTAAAAACCATTTATAAATAAAAGCCCATTTTACATCTATTCCCTCACAATATCTCTCTTCACCTGTCACCACCATATGCCGCCACCACCACCATATGCCGCCGCCACCACCACTGCCTTCATGTACACCACCATATGCTGCCACCACCGCCATCTTCACCACCACCGCCGTCTTCACCAACCAACCACCGCCTCGTCCCCTACAACCACCGTCGTCTTCACCACCACCACCGCCGTCTTCACCATCCAACCACCGCCGCCTCCCCCAACTACCACCATCCACCCCCAATTCCGATGAACTGCAAATGTCTAGCCTCATCAATTCCAATAAGCATATGTATCATCCTGTGCTTCAATGGGGTCTTTTACATATCCCCTAGTGTGTGTGATGCCATCTGGAAGCACATATGTGCACCTAAAGTGATTGTAGCTTAATTGTAAGTATAAACCCTAGCTTAATTGTAACTTGTTTAATCCCAAATTAAGTAGCATTATATGAAAAATGTATAAGCCCTAGCTTAACGGTATCTGTTTAATCCCAAATTAACCAGCGTTATATGAAGAGGTATAAACCTTAGCTTAACCGTATACTGTTTACCCTCAAATTAACAAGCATTATATGAAAACACATAAACCCTAACTTAACCGTAGATGATGAGGATGATGAGGAGTTGTTAGGGTTTGGATTGAGGCATTTGGCTTGGAGGCATCGGTTGGTGTTTCCGATGAGGCATCGGCGGGAGCGGCGGTTGGTGTTTCCGATGAGGCATCCTGAGTTTTCTAGAGATAGAAAGAATGTAGAGTTTTTGTAGAGAGAGAGAGCATTTTGTTGAGAGAGTAAGAGTGTGCAGGATTGTATTTTATATAATAATTACTTTTTTATTTACATAATTAATCCACTGATATAACTTACTTACTCAATAGTCCCTGGAGGGGCAAAATGACAAAAATACCCTCATGTGCAAGACATATGACCAACTTTAACAAAAAAATTTAACAGAGTTTGGCCTAAAGGACATAGCGTGCAGGATTTTGAAACGTTAAGGACAAAACTTGTCAATTTTAAAGGTAAATGACAGCGCCTGAAATTTGGAACAAACATAAAGGACAAAACTTGTAATTTACTCTAAAAAATAAGAAAACAAATTTAAAATAAATCGTATTATTTACAACCTTGTAAAAGTGTAACAAATTTAGCATTTGTAGAAAACCTTTAATAAAGTATTTAAAGATAAAAATTATAACAATAGAAATCTAAAGCATTAACTCCGTTCTACAAAACCTGAATCTTGACCTAGATAACTCATTTTGCAACATAATAACAATCTAACTCTGAATTTGATACCCATGGCATGATAGACTACTGAAATCTTAGAGATGGGATAAAGTTTACGGATTATGTGGTTTAGGGTTCAGTTCTCACAAGAGTGTTTTTCTCAAATTTATTGGGTTTCTCCTAAATTGGTGTATAGTCATTATAGTTTATTGGAGATGGATATGATTGAGTGATTCTGGTTATGGCACAATAATACTTTAGTGGTCCATCAATAATCCAAATTTGCCGCTAAAAAATCTTTGAATTTGATAGTCTATTTCTCCAATATTTTAGCACTCTAAGACCATGTGTAGTGGTAAATCAATATAATGCCCCTACCATGGGGCGTTTTGCGACACGTGTCATCCCAGTCAGCATGGGGCATTATAGCATAAAGTGGTGCAGTGGGGCATTATTCTAATAACGCCCATGCAATCATTTCCCAATTATTTTTTTTAATTTAAAACATAAAAAAAAAATACAATTCTAAAAAATTACAAACAGAAAATAAAAATACAGAAAATAAAAATACAGAAAATTAAAAAAATACAGAAAAATTACTTTAGGGCCTAATGTGTCAAAAACAGAAAATAATAAAGTTTAAAACTATAGGAGCCTAATTGTCAATATCAAAGTTTTAAAACAAACCCTTTTTCTTCTTCGTGCCTATGCCTGCGACCTGCAAATCCATAAAATCCGGCCAAAAATCCGACCAAATCAAACCCCACATTCCATCTCTCTCTCTAAACCCACATGTCCTCAATTGATTGGCCACTCAAACAACACACAAGCGTTTTAATAATCACGCCGGCAACAAAATTCATCGAAAATAACGCCCAAAAACGCCCCATGTAATGGGGGTTTGGGCGTTTTGGAGCGTGATTTTTTAAAAAAACGTCCCAATACGGACGGTCTAATAGCTTGCAATTTTTTGTAGTACAAGTTTGGCCCGTTTGTGAACACCTAATTGGTTTACTTGTATTGAATGTATTCCATTAACCTAATGCTCCTTAACTAATTTATTTCTAATACATATATCTCTTTATAAAAAAGACATCTGTCATTATCACTTCACATCTTCATCCAAAATGAGATTATCAAGAGCAAAAACCACCAATATTTTAAGAAATCATCAAATAGTTTACCCGTGAGACAACTGTTATGTAGAACTAAGAGATTTAGATCTTAGAACGTGGGGTATGGTGGGGTGGAAATTTGGGGCATGGGTTGATACGTGGCTTGGGGAGCTTTGCTGGGCTGACCCACATTGAAGACGGTATGGTGGGGCGGGGGTTTGGGGCGTGGGTTTGGTGGACTTCGCTGGGCTGACCCAAACCGCTGGGCTATTTGAATATTTTTTAAAACAACAAATTTAATTTTTTTAATATTTTTAAATAAAGAAAATTACATAAAAAAATTCCTAACGCTTACATTTGTTCTTTATCTCTTCTCTCATCTCCAAGACTAGTTGCAACTCGTCACCCTCTAGGTGATTAATGTGCTGAGATAGAAATTTCAAATCATCCCGTTTTTGTTTCAGGGCATCTCTAGCATCTTTGCTCTTTCGAAGTTCGGCCCTTTGTTGTTGGAATACGTTGAATGTATCTAACTTGCATGCAATGTCATCCAACTGATCGCTGTA
Source organism: Helianthus annuus (assembly GCF_002127325.2). Lineage (NCBI taxonomy): Eukaryota > Viridiplantae > Streptophyta > Magnoliopsida > Asterales > Asteraceae > Helianthus > Helianthus annuus. Next base: position 32,170,704 of record NC_035438.2, read on the forward strand.
TATTCCCCTACGCGAGCCCGAACTCACAGCTGAAGGCGATGCCGTACCCGATCTTGATTTTTGAGCGCGCCTTTTTGCGGCATCTCTTCCATATTCAGGCCGGTTTGGCGAATCATCCAAAAGGTCCTCAAACTCTTGATCTCGTGCATCAGATTGGGCTTGGGACGAGGCCCTTGACCTTTTGGAAGACGTGTTCGATTCGCTACCACTGGGGATATTCGCCCACTTTGGATGGAACTTACAAATCTCCCAACAATGCATGAAACGGAAGTCGCTCCTCACATTTGTTTTGAATGTAACCAAAGCATTTGTCACAATGTCGGCTTCGGTTTCACCACTTTTTGGGTTTTGCTTTGCTTTATTTAAAAGACCACTAAATTTTGTAAGTTAGCCGCTTATCTCGCTCCACTTCGAGGATAAGCTATCGTTTTCACGATAAGCCTCCCTTCCCATTTCTTCATGGAATGCTTTACTAACCGCTTCCCACAAATGGGTTCGATGTTGAGAATTTCCTATTTTAATAAAAACAAAATTTAATATATTACAAAGTTATATAAAAAATAACCATAAATATTAAAATAAGGGCTACAAAATATTTAAGAATACCTAAAGTTGGATGTAGAGATTGTTGACACCAAGCCCTCGCCAATGCAAGTTCTTCATTAACGACCCATTTTTGTTGTTTTCGTTTGACGGTTTCAAGTGCTTTCTCCGCCTAGGTTTTTTTCTTGTGACTTCTCTTTTTGGGAACTATTGAGGCGGAAGGACCATCGTTGGGTAGTTGAGTTTCGGGGACGGTTTCGGTTTGGAAAAGGTCGATGGAGGTTAGTGAAAGGTTGATGGGCGTTTGTGTAAACGGGGTAGGTATCGAATCGTCAGTGTGTTGGAAGTTAGTAAACACACGATTCCCGAGATACGATGCATAACTCGCTTCAAGGGGCATAGGGGAGTGTATGAAAAATGGACAAGGCATTGGACGATTGGATGGTGGGCTAGGATTATTTTCTTGGAATGCAAACGGGTTGTTCGGGTCATAACCACGATTATGAGGATGCATTTTTTCGTTTTGTAGAAGGAGAATTGAAGATGATTATAGAAGATGTGGAGTGTATTGTGGTTGAATGTGGTAAAAAATAAAATTGAAGTGTGATATTTATAGTGAAAAAATAATTTTTTTTAACATAGCCGTTGGCCAACGGCTAGTTTGGTTTGGCCATTGAGAGCCCGCCATGTCACCTTGCTAGACCCGTCCCACGCCTGGCTTCAAACCCTAGCCCCAAGGGCCACGCCCCAACCCAAGCCCACCCCGGGTGGTGACTTAGGCGTTTTTTCCCAACCCACGCCCCAACCCAAACCCCATACCCCATAGTCTTAAGAAATAGAAAAAACATAATAATAATAATAATAATAATAATAATAATAATAATAATAATAATAATAATAATAATAATAATAATAAAAGTTTGATACACCTCAAACCATGGTTGCTTGGATCTTCATGTTGACTCCATTTGCCAATTAAATCACTAAAAAATCAACTTTCATCCTTAAAAAGTAAAAGGTAAATTCAGTTCATGACGTAATAATAAGAAAAAAAAAATGGGTTTAACACTAAAGAAACTATACTTATATCATTGGGATGGTGGTCCATTGACAAATACAAAGTTTTTAAACACATTGGGAGAAGAAGGTCTTAAGTTCAAGTCACATAGACAGTATGGAGTAAAAAAATTTGTCGTTCAAAAAGAAAGAAATTGTACTTATATAATGTGTTTGTGTCAATAATCCATGGAAAAAAATATACTAAGCTAGATTAGGGAAGCCGATTTTTCACCTCACGGCATAGCAATATAGCATTAACCAAATCCCAATAATTATCATCAAAAGCTTCCATTAACCAAAAAAAAAAATCAGACACACAAGATCGATTAACACCCTTACCTACCTGAGTCACTGTCAAGGGCAAATCGATATCTGTTTTGGTTGTTGCTTCATGCTTGAGGTGCTAGAGAGGGGGACTTGAACGGATTTATGGGATTGAAATTGTAGGGCGTTTGGTGTGCTTCGAGCAATCAAATTTAAGCGTTGACTGAAATCGTGGCTCTTGGTGTGCTTCGGTGTCTTAAAATCCATAGGCATCTTAATCCCGATGCAAATCAGGCATCTTAGTTTATCCATCAAAATTACAATTTTACTCATTACAAATATGTTATAAAGTAGTATAGATGATATGCTTATCATTTATGTAAACAAAACCCATTAACACACTTCAAATCATAAATTAGAGATTAATGGTTAAAGTTTTGACAAAATGTTATATTCTCACCTATATGTTCATCAAACATCCTAGCAACACTTTTAATTGAGCTAAATGGATATAAAGCATAAGAATCTAATCTAACACATAACCGTATTAGATAGCTAAAATAAAATGCAAATTATAATCTTTCAAGAAATATTAAGATGTTCTATTTTTATTTTAAACTTTAGTTGTCGATTACAAAAGCAATGAATAAGAATAAAAAAAACCGGCATAAAAAGGAAATTTCAAAATTTGGCCTAAATGAAAGAAGTAGAGATTAGTTAAAAAGGTGTGGTGTTAATTACATATAAAAGTGTGGAAGCAGCATCTCATCTCTAATAATTTATGGCATTATAAATTGGAATAGATTTGGTCATCCATTTTGTCTTACTTGTTAACTCTATATTTAGTCGATAGGTTTTGCTCTTTTGTTTTCCTTTCCATTTGCACACTTATCATTGGCAATTTTAACTTTAACATATAAACACTTACATATGTTAACTTATATGAAACATTGATATGATATATACGATTATATTTAAGATAAGGGTCGTATTATTGGCACACGTTAGAGATTAAATCGACATCCTCAATACGCATCGTATAGGCCTATACGATGCGTATTGAGGTGGGTTCAAACTTCTATGTCAGTCAAAGGCTGACAATGTCCCCTTATCAAAAAGTAAGATGCATCGTATAGGCCTATACGATGCGTATTGAAGGTGTCAATTTAATTTTTTAATTTTGCAAGGGAGCTTCCTGTCACGCGGTAGCTTTCTGTCACGCGAACGAAGAAGCAGCACTTTGGACATTTGTTGGTCTTCAAACATCTAGGAAACATTATTTGAGAATACCCCTGAATTTATCGAAGTTGTAGAATGAGCTCCTCCACTGTTGGGTTATCATCTTTCAACCCCATTTTCTCTAAATTTATCGATTCTGTTTTTCAACGGGGATGTAATGCAATGATTCCTCTCAATTGAATAGACAGACACTTGCTTCATAGGACTCACTTGAATCGTCTCGGATGTAATAACAGTACGTTTAGCATCCGTGCCTGCTTGAATTGCAGAAAGCAAAGGATAACGAATATGAACATTGTATTTATCACGAAAGTACTGAACAACCGAGATAACAACTCCGGTTTCATCAGCTGCATTTGGAACAGGAGAGTTGAAAAAACTGCAATTGGAATTGATCTTGGAACAACATACTCTTGTTACCATATGACACAAGATAAAAGAGCTTCTCTAGACAATCTGGGATTATGTTCCGCAAATTGGGAACCACATATTTGCTTCAAGATTTACGTCTGATGTCCAAGTTTGATCACATTTGACTTCATCTGCAGCAGTTCAATGACTTTCTTCCCATGTGTCTTCACCGTGATATTCATATTCTTGGTTCAATACCAACCCATATTTAGTAGTGTTTGTTTGAGAACCCGATTCAGATACACAACGGTTCTCCAATTCAAGATCAGTAAGAAAATACACAACGGTTCTCCAATTCCAGATCAGTAATGTAAGGAGAAGCGTTGAGATAACGGACATCCATCAAGCTCAAAAAGAAAACTTGTGTTTCCCACAGTCACAAACGATTGCAGTTTGTATTTCCCATAGCCACCATTTCCGTAGTAAAAACGGTTGCGGTTTGCACATTCAATCTTCATTGCTTCATTAAAATTAACAAGGCGGTCTCTTTGCACCGTGATCTTCATATTCTTGGTTCAATACCAACTCATCTTTAGTAGTGTTTGTTTGAGAACCTGATTCAGATACATAAATCTTGAAGCAAATATGTGGTTCCCAATTGGTTACAGAAACCACTAGTAGAAGAACCCGACACGTCTTCATGTTACGAAGAATGTTCTCGAAATTGAAGGAAAAGGAAAAATGGTTGCTGAAGTTTCGTCTTCTATGATGATTCGAAACATTCCGAATAACTACACAAAGATTTGTTGCGTACTGATTACTGAAAAGATTTGTTGAAATCGAAGAAAAGAGTAAAAAAGATGAATTAAGGCGTGCATTGTTTAAATCTGAATCAGTTGGTATGTGTTCATATCAGCGTTGTTTATCATCCTGTGTGAGCATTGGAAGCCCGACAAACAGTCTTGCAATTATATCATGTTAAGATGTATCAGTCTGCACACATTCTCACTCAACGAATGTTAGGGTTTCGTTTCTTCATGCTCCAACTCCATAGTAAGAAATGGTTGCGGTTTGCACATTCAATCTTCATTTCTTCATTAAAATTAACAATGCGGTCTCAATTGATAGCTTCCGTTTAATTATATTCATACGGCACATGATAAAAGCGCTTCTTTAGACAATCTAGGATTATTTTCTAACTAAACCCTTGAATCCCAATGCTTCTCTAAAAATATTTGTTTCTTTTAGTAGTATTTCCCATAGTCACAAACGATTGCGGTTTGTATTTCGCATAGCCACCGTTTCCGTAGTAAAAAAACGGTTGCAGTTTGCACATTCAATCTTCATTGCTTCATTAAAATTAACAAGGCGGTCTCGGTTGCATATTTTTTAGAGACCTTCAAGTACGGATCCTACAGCCCATTTGGAACAAGAAGTCCAACAATCCGTTCATTATATGTTGTTGTCTAAACAATTTGAATGCACGCAACGAATTTGACAACTGTGACAGCTTATTAAAAGTATAAATCACCTCCAATCCTTTCCTGGTCAAATCACACACTATAAAGTTTAAACTTATCTTGTGTTGTAGTTTGGAAAGATGACCGAATAGAGATTTGAAGTACAAACTGTGGAGAACTTGTTTGCGTTATCCTTCAACATACGGTAAAATACTCTAAAATATGAAGAAAAAAACTCTAAAATATGAAACAAAACTCTAAAATACGCAAAAATACGATAAAATACATGAAAATATGCTAAAATACGCTGCAATATGTTAATATACGCCATATTACGAAAAAATACATGAAAATACGTTAAAATACGCCGCAATACGTAAAAATACCCTAAAATAGGTTAAAATAAGCTAAAATACGTTAGAATACGCTCAAATACGTCAAAAATACTATAAAATACGCAACAATATGTTAGAATATGTCAAAATAGGCAAAAATACATCAAAATACGCGACTAATGATATTTCCACACACGTATACATATAACACGGCACTATGCAGTACAAGTGGATTTCAAACAAAACTGTACGTAATCATAGAATACGATATTCGCACGCAACCGAACGACACCGAAACGACGTATGTTGAAGGTATACGTCATAAAACGACAAAATATGCGAAAGTTTGGCAAAAAAACGACACGTATACGCGTCGAACCGAGGGAAACACGATAAAACTAAATTTGAAATTATGCCATATACGATCGTATAAGCCTATGTTGTATCGTATATCGGCTTAATACGCATCGTATAGACCTATACGATGCGTATTAAACTTTGAATTTTCTCAAAAATACCCCTGAATTTATCCGAAAAACAGGGGTATTTCAGTAATTTCATCGACTGATATGCATCGTATAGGCCTATACGATGCATATTAAACTATAAATTTCTCAAAAATGTGTTTCAAATCAAGGGTCCCATCATTACAACCACTTGTTTTCAACGGGGATGTAAAGCAATGATTCCTCTCAATTGAATAGACAGACACTTGCTTCATAGGACTCACTTGAATCATCTCGGAAGTACTGAACAACCGAAATAACAGCTTCGGTTTCATCAGCTGCATTGTTTACCGTGGAATGCATCCTTATTTCTGTAAATCGCACAAACAAGCATGCCTTGAACGAGTCTAGAACACTCGTAATCCTTAACCGGCTTTGAAACCGGACGAAATCTATTAAGAAACTGTTCAATTTCATGGTGAGTGGAGAAATTAGCGACAGAGAAACTGTTCGACACAGACATGCATCAGGAAACAAACATATAATGATTCCTCTCAATTGAATAGACAGTCACTTGCTTCATAGGACTCACTTGAATCGTCTCGGAAGTACTGAACAACCGAAATAACAGCTTCGATTTCATCAGCTGCATCGTTTACCGTGGAATGCATCCTTATTTTTGTAATTCGCATAAACAAGCATGCCTTGAACGAGTCTAGAACACTCGTAATCCTCAACCGGCTTTGAAACCGGACGGAATCTATTAAGAAACTGTTCAATTTCACGGTGACTGGAGAAATTAGCGACGGAGAAACTGTTCGACACAGACATGCATCAGGAAAGAAGCATATAAAGAACCTTAAAAAGTTAGAGAATATACAGAACGACAAGGGTGTTGGTCTTTTCTCCCACGTGTGATCCAGAGGTCGGTCTCGGGTGGGCATAAGATCCGTGGGCCCTATTGTCGGATCTGTGACTCCATGGAAGATGTGATTAAGGTAAGCGTGTCGTATCATGTGTCATATGTCATAAAACGGAACATAATCCTAGACTGTCTAGAGAAGCGCTTTTATCATGTGTCATATTAGAGAAACATAATTTTACAGACGATTTAGAGAAACAGAGAATACGTTACGAGATTCTTCGAGAATTAGAAAAGGAGAAAATACGGAACGACAAGGGTGCTAGTCTTTTCTCCCACTATGCAAACTTGAAGAATCTCACCATAACACATTGTAGACTGGTGGGCTTGAAGATCCGTGGGCCCTATTGTCGGATCTGTGACTCCATGGAATATGTGATTAAGGTAAGCGTGCCGTAAAGTTGCATCTGATTTTTAAAACATTCCCACTGACATAATACTTTAAAAATTGAGAACCACATATTCGTGTGTAAAAGCTCGGAAAGATGACCAAATAGAGATCTGAATATCCCCTTGGTAGTTGTTACCATATGACACATGATAAAAGCGCTTCTTTAGACAATCTGGGATTATGTTCCGCAAATTGGGAACCACATATTCGTGTGTAAAAGCTAGGAAAGATGACCGAATAGAGATCTGAATATCCCCTTGGTAGTTGTTTACCACATGACACAAGATAAAAGCGCTTCTTTAGACAATCTGGGATTATGTTCCGTTTTAACACGCCGCTTAAATCTCAGTTATGTCTCATTGCATTATGACAATATTGACAAGGGTGCTAGTCTTTTCTCCCACTATGCAAACTTGAAAAATCTCACCATAACACATTGTAAGCTAGTGGGCTTGAATGGTTTTAATATATTTCATCTTGGACTATCTAGTCTAATACTTGAAAATGGATATGATCGTGTCAAGATCTTTATCTATCATGTCATCGACCAACTGCTCGAAATCCATTTCGTTTCTCGGGTTCGCATTCGACACAACACAACAAAAAATAAACTTCAAACAATCAGTCCTTGATACGCATCGTATAGGCCTATACGATGCGTAACAAGCCCGCCGCCAGACATAATCTGCACCTGTCAGTCTGCCATGTCTTTTACTTTATTTCAATACGCATCGTATAGGCCTATACTATGCGTACTAAATTGAAAAGTTGTGCAGATAGACAGGGGGTGTGCCATTAAAAACCCCTTAAGATAATTATCTTAACTTTTTTTAAATTACTAATTCTACCTCCTGTTAAAAACCGTAATTTGTGTATGGTTCTCATTTCTCAATACTAACTTCTGCTAAGGTTATGAGGTGTGGTTACTAATAAGCATTACCTTACCATCTTCCACCTCAACGTCACGTCAACATTCTCTTTCACTATCTCTCTCCTTCATTATCTAAGGGTATGGTCATCATCCCCTCCACTATCCATTTAGATCAAATCAATGTATTGTTGGGAGCTTGTGAAGATCATGGAGATCACCACGAATGCCACGACCATGATCAAGAGGGGTGGTGTTCCACAAGTGACCACGAAGCTATCTCAGCTCTACGAAGCCACACCCTACAGCCTAAGAATAAGTAATCATTTTATCATTATTGTTTTTAGTAATTATTATACAAGAGATAGATAATAAAATAGGTATAATACTGTAGCAACCAAGTTCGTGACATATAGGATTTTAGACATTAAGCTACTTACATGACGAATGGCATTTAGGAATATAGAAGTACTAGTGGGAAGGCACGCGCGTTGCCGCGGGTATTTATGATTATATATATTTCAGCATACATACATACAAATTATACATCTAAAATTCTCTCTCTCTCTCTCTATATATATATATATATATATATATATATATATATATATATATATATATATATTCTAGGCACGTCAGACCATATCCAGATTCTAGGCACCCAAGAATCCAATTCATCTTGCTTGGTCGTTTTACATTAAACAATTTGAATCGCAAAGTAATTAATCTGTATGCTGAAACAGAAGAGAACTACCTACTATTCTAATTGAAACAACGCTTCTTCAAAGCATCATTATCCTCTACATTAAAACCATTACCATTATCTATATATAATATCCCCTAGAAAAACGTACTTTCTGGTGGTTGAACAAGCTTCCGGTTGTGTGGGGCCGACATTTCTTTCTTCAGTTGTGTCAGTATATCTTCCATCGTGTACTCCCTCTGCCAATTCGCTAGTATTCCAAACTTCTTTGGTTCCACCTGCAAAATCGTTTAGTCAAAGAAACGCTTTGACAGTTTGACCCGTACCCACCTTAAAAAATTTTAAATTCATATACCACTCTAGTTTCATGGTTGACACAGGTCATGTTAACTCGAGAATGAAAACAACAGTTTGAACCGAACCCACCTCAAAAAAATAACGAACACAAAATAGCAACACCTTAAACTTACTTTCGGCTAATCTGTATGAAAACAACAACAGTCTTTCATCCGAATGCTAAAAACCCGATTTTAGAAAGTAAATTGTATAAATCAGTTTATAAAAAACCGACTGATGAACAGAACCTAAAAAGTGATACGATATGCTCCGAGCGTGCTATTCTCTATCCAATTATCTTTACTATCTGATGATATTTGATCATATCCAAGTATGCTATTCTTTGTGCGATTAATCATTTCAGATTTCAGAGGTCTGCTTGCATTATATTATTACATTGAATGTAGAAGAATTATAAAACGTAATGAGGTTTTTATTGTACCCCAGCCTACACTCCGAATTCTTAGCTTCAACAACCACTAATGGTTTTGCTAGAATCAATTCCTTCACCTGAAATTCAGTACATTTCAAGTAATAATTAACAAAAATAATTGTGGTACATTACTAATGTCACCTTTAGTTATGGAGTAAAAGTGTAGCAATTTGTTTTTCTAAGGATGGACGAAGGGCTTTTTTTTGTTTTACACTATCTAGAAAGAGATGTTTACACTTGCATAAAGGATATTATAATACACTTTTTTTTTCTTTTTTGCAAGTCGTTTTGACCTTGGGGTTATGATTCTATACTATGAAGACAACAAAGACAGTTTTCAGGGACATCAATATATGTCAAATGGGTAGAAACTACTCGAAATGTATGGTATACTTGGATGTGGCAATTTTGACTCAATTTGGGTTTTGTTCCAGATCAAACGGGTCATATAGGAGACAAAACACCAACTATAAGGACTGGGCAAACGGGTGTCTGAGAGGTAAATTAAAAACGGATAAAGAGTCATAAATAAATAGCTTCCATAAGTCAATATCTAGTGCAATAAAATAATATTCAGTACCTTAGCAGATGTTGTCGCCTCTCCAAATGAACGTCTAAAGTTTGCCTCATAACCAACCCATGTTCTCGAAAGTCAGAATACTCAAAGCAGATTAGAGACAATAAGCGGGACTATAAATAAATGATACAGGGAGTTAAAAGGAAAAAATACACATCTTATAAGACACAATACTAATTGGCGAAGTATACCATCCATTATCAAAACTTCGCAACCAAACGAAGTTTTTTTTATCAATGGTTTCTCATATCAAAACGTGCAATCCACTTTCACAATTTGTCATTCTAGATCACTATATAAAACCAACATTTTCAAGTAAACATTAACCTATCATACCATAAAATCTCTGCGAAGTATCAATTTTCAAAGGCAATCGAAAGCTATGTATAATCGTTGCACTGGATTCTAAAATCTCATCTCATCAAATAACTGATTATAGGTACCGAAGTTGATTGAGCAACCGATGAACCTAAAATTTCCCAGTTCCAGTAATAAACAATTCCCAGTTCAGCAGAGATATCTTCAAATCAACCTTGAATTTTCATCAGAACTTGGTATTATAACATGAAAATGAAAAAAAAACATGGATATTATTTCACATATCTGATACGAATCTGAATCAATAGGGCACAAAGGATGAAAGGAAAGCAATCTATATAGCTGAAAAACAAATAAATGCAATACATCTAGAGTTAGGCACACAAATCTTTCAAAACAACCATGTTTTAAGAAAGATGATAGGGGTGGTGTTTAAGTAAAAGGTAAAACAAAAATCCATATAAACCATTGCGACAATTTCTAATTTGGTCATGGCAGCTTCAGTAAAAGAGGGGACATTTAATCCCTTATGGTTAAATCTATGATACCCTATGGGCATTCGGTAGACCATATGCACTGTTTGCATATGGTAATCAAACAAACACAAAATGAGAACTATGGACATGTTGAACAATATGATGATGAACGAACACTATTTCAGAAGTGGTAGAATCTACTATATTACCAAGCAAGCATCCGATGATGTTAGTTGAATCTGAGAATCGTCGGAAAACACCATCGACGCCATTGAATGTTGGTGGTGGCGACGCACTGGAATCGCAAATCTAATACCCTTGCTTGTACCCTGATTCAAACCTAGACCTTTTTTGGGGTTCCAGTGACTTCGCTTACTTCCAATCGATTACAACAATTTATGAGGAATATGCACAAAAATTAGCAACTAACTACAAAGAACAAAGTTGATGTAAAAACAACAAAATTAGAAATCTTGATGTAAAATAAACAATAATCAAAACCTACCAAAATTCAATATCAGTTAATCCAAGTGTGAATAAAAAATTAGTCCGGCATTTCATCGAGCAACTTGTATGCATAACTTAAAAACTATATAGAAATGTGAAACATGACTTCATGCAGCCCGATAATCACAACATTTGTGACATATGTGCTTGTGTAATCATTGTATAACTCCAAACAGTTCAATCATCAATAAAACATTGTGTTTTGACCCCAATATTCATTTATTTATGTTTGATAATTTTTGCACGTTTTGATTTTGTTCGATTTCAAACTCTTAAACGTTTTCTGGAAAGTTATATGCGAACTGATGCGTAAACGTAATCAGTTTAACGCGACAAACACTCCGGAACAGTGACATAAGCTCAACATACCTTAAATAACCTTTACATAACTTAGAAATAAGTTTTGAAGGGTTTGGTATGGCAAAAATAAGTTTATTCGACCATAGGGACTATTTGCGACAAACTGCAAAAGTCTGCCAATTCGTATAGCAACGTACACTCCGGAACAATATCATAAGCTAAACATACCCTAAATACCCTTTACATAGCTTAGAAATAAGTTTTGAGGGGTTCGGTAAGCGAAAATACGCTTATTTGATCACAGGGACTAAAAGTGTCAAAACTGCGAAAGCATGCAAATTCGTGCATATCTTGCGTTCTGACCATATCCGCACATCCAAAATTTTTTTTAATCATTAAAGTATTGTATTTTAGTGATAGGAATGCAAAAATACCATTCGTTTCGCAATTTGGGTCGTTTTCACGTTCGTTACGATTCCGTCGTAATTAACCAAAAACTGCAACCGTACAGCCAAACGAACCAACATCCGTGACATTTTTGAGCATAGTTCAAGTTAAATATACTTTAACTTCATCATAGAGCTTGAAAATGGGGTTAACGAGTGCTAGAAGTTCCGAAACGCGACAAAACAAGTTCAGGGACCAAAGCTGTCAAAATTTCAAACTTAGCCCCTGCAGGTCCTATACGGACCGTATGACAATGGCCCTTACAGTCCGTAAGGTATCTCCAGCATAGCAGAAACCAGAATCCTTTAAACAGCCTGCTGCACTTGATTTTATTCATGGTTTTTGCCTCTTATGGGCTGGTTTGTGTGTTCTCCAAGACCCCAAATCAGAGCCTAACATGTATGTGGTGATGATCATGCTTGGAACAACTCAAAAACACATGGCAATGATCCAATGGTGCTTGATTTCCTATATAAACCCATCAATTTCAACACTCCAATTTGCTCATTCACTTCTTCTTCTCACATCTGCTCTATTGAGGTTACCACACTTGGTTGGAGGCTTCAAATCTGAGTTGTCTTAGTCATCTTTACAAGCTTAGGACACTTGTAAGTGTTCTTTCATGTCTTGTTATTTATTTCAAGCAAGAAAGTCAAACAGTGTTTGACTTTCAGCTTTGACCATGATTTGGTCAAGACAAAGTTCGTTTGAACTTTGCAACGTGAGCGTAATCACGATGGTTATAGTCCCTTGCGACTATACCTACTGATTACCACGTTGACTAGTCGAAGTGACGAGTCAAAGTTTCGGTCAAAATGCACGATTATGTGCATTTTGCGACGAAACTATTTTCAGGTATCAAAACACTTTGTTTTGATATCAAATCAGTTTTCTAACTTAGTTAAACATGTTTAACTCGTCACTTCTAGTTTAGTGCTTATTTAGGGTCGTAAGTCAAGCGGTCTAAACAACCGCTTAGACTTTCAAACCCGACCCGTTTGGTCGACCATTCGGATCCGACCAAACATATTTTGTAACCATAGTTATATAGGGAATAACCTTCCGAGCTTATACCTTATGGTCACTTCGTTTAATTAGTTGTATGATAGGTAGTTTATATGCCTTAGGAAAATGACCAAAATGCCCTTTTTGCGCATAATTTCATTTTAAGCATATGTAACCTAAATTTTGACACTTAAACTGATTTTGCAACATTACTAAGCATGTTAGGGCATATAATACTTATTATAGGGCTAGTTAGATCATCCAAACGCACTTTTGCGCAAATGGCGCGTTAAAGTAGCGTAAACTACCTTAACGGGTCATAACGGGTCATAAGCACTTAGGATAGGTTCCAATTTAGAATGTAGACTTTGTTAAACCATATCATATGAGTTCCAACACTCATTTGGTTTGGTAAAACCTCATTCTATCCTATCTTCCAATTTAGGTCCCGATTATTAACATAGTTACCTATATTAGGTGCCGTTTGATTATGTAATCCTTCAAGCATTACTTGGTCTTTATTCCAAGACTATTAAGCAATCTCAAGTGAGTACATAATCCCCTCTTTTACCACTTTCAAAAATGTTGGGGTGAAACACTTGTGCCCATATGCTACTTTCATGCTTTCATTGCTTTTCATGACATATACATGCTATGTTCACCTAGTACACATATAGTACATGATTTCAATTATGTTTTGCTATGTATGTTAAACTGAGCATGCTAGCACATTGATTTCATAGACATTTTTGTTGCATATGTTTACTCAACATATGAGCACATTGATTTGCATTTACATTTCCGCTATGTATGTTTACTGAGCATGCTAGCACATTGATTTCATGGACGTTTCTACTTTGTATGTTTACTTAGCATACTTAGTACATGGTTTTACATGACATGCTTACATTGGTTATGACATTTGGTATGTTTAACGGGACCAAAATACATTCATTAACATTGATCACGCCGCTCGGTAGTATGTAGTGGTACCATAGGACTTGACAAATCCCATTCCCGGCTTCCTAGGTTTGTTTGGAAGTAGGGAATGACAGAATCCGAAAACATTTTTGATGAACCTTTAACTTGTTAAGGGTTTATCCGACAGTCTCAAGGCTTGAATGTATGCGATAAACATTACTGCATAAATGTTCGTAACAATAAAGCATTGGTTTTGCAAAACATAACTTTTGATTTAAACTTCGGTTTATTCAAAGACATTGTTTTGTACATGAAATTTGATTATACAAGACATTATACATATGGTTTGAGTAAATACTTTTTATTCACCATACAAGACATTTGATTACACATTGACATTATACCTATGGTTTGAGTAAATACTTTTTACTTGCCATACAATACATTTGTTTATGCAAGACATGGTTTACATTTGACATTGGACATTGTTTACACGTAACATTTTGACATTGGTTGACAAGACATTTTGATGGTTTATTGGTAAGTGATATAAATAACGAGGCGTGTGTAATATGATAAAAGCATGGTGGATACGCCGCTGGTACTTCCTATATATAAGTGCTTTTATGATATTACATATCATAGCGTTATTTAAATCACTTCAACAAAGACATGACATATTTTATACAAATGACATACTTTCACAAGACATTGCTTTACAAATGACATATTTTACACAAAGTTATTTTTACTTGGTTATTTATTTAACCATGCATTATTCTTTTATTATCATCTGATTTTCATATCGATTTTCATATGATTTTATAAAAGAAAACACTTTTTAAAGGTTCATGACTACTTTTTGTTAAAACACTTCTTTTAACTACAAGTCATGAATCCTTCATCAACAAAACCTATGTATCTCACATGCATTTTTATGCTGACGTATCTATTTTCACACGTGTTTCAAGAGCTAACGTATGATGACGATCGTGACACACTTAGGCGGACTTGGGCCTTAGTGACTTAAAATGAAGCAAGTCAAATTTAATTTACGTTATGTTTTCAGTTAAATTCCAAGACAATGTAAAAAATTATTCTAATAAACCAAACATTAAATACCATGTGTTATGAAACAATAATTCTGCTACGACACTCCCCGACGTTTCCGCCGTGGTTTGTTGTTTTACGCGGTCGGGGTGTGACAACATTAGTCAAGAAATTATGGTGAATCAAAGAAATCATGATAGATCACACTTGTTTTTGAAGAACCACAGCCCCCATTTGTAATCATGCTTAACTTTTCTGTATATGCGGGATGCTCCTGATTGACAATCAAACATGTAAGAAATCAAAATAAGAAAATGAAACTTACACCCAATTACACGTCCAACTGGTTATGGGAATTTGACTTAAATATCGGATTAAACATCAAATTAAAATAGGAATTGATGAATTAAACGTCGACATTCAAAACTTACCCATTGAACCTTTGATTAGGGTTGATGGACTGAGTGGTTGATCATCTGAGCATTCGTGTCGGGGAAGGCATGGAATAAATTTTATGTTGGGTAGAGATTTGAGCAAGGAACTCTTTGGCTGCCATCTTAATGTTGATGTTACCGACCTCCAACAGCATAGTTCATAAATCGAAGACAGTTAGTTGAACCAGAATTTGAGGAAAATCTGCAAACCTAGTTCCTTTTGTACCGGTTCAGATGGAGAGATTCAATTCTGGAGAATAAATGGCATTTGTCCGCTTCATCTTATCTATGAATAAACAAATAACATTCAATAGATGGGCTTCTCAGTTGTTAACAAGGGCAATTATGGAATTGGGTTTTAAATTGCAAAGGAGGAGCATGATAAATTTACCATCTTACCCCTCTAGTGTCTTAAAAATTAGTGCTATTTACTATTATATCCCTCTCAAATATCTTGTGTTTATTTGCACATATTGCTTCAAAACTTGTATGCGGTGTAAAATTACCTTTCTATCCATCACATTTGCTTTATATAGTTATATAGATAAGCAAGCCAACTATTGATAAGATGGTATTGGCGTATAACTAACTCAATGCGTCAGACTTTGGATGGATAGATACGTACGTAAGGACATTTAAACGAACTAATTATAAATTATGAATGATATAATATTCACAAACAAGTGAGACTTTTGGTGAGCATACAAATGCACAACCTATCCATACCCAACCATATTAACGCATTTAATTGATCAAGTGTGACATTGGCATGCATATTACCCGATAAACAATTACAAAAAAATCTTAACCGTTTTATATGAATAAAACAAATATTTTGACTTTTAATTTTGTATTTGTTAACACATGTGAATCAAATTTAATTTTTAATATTAGTCAAACATTGATCAAAGATACCCTATAACTAGCTTTTTCGATTTAGTTAGACTACTTGTTGTGGCCTAACGCCGAAGCCACTTCAACATTTTTTGGGCACCAAACATTGTGTCATGGGAACCAAGGGTGAGGCGTGAGTGGATTGATGGGCGTGAAAGAGAGCCAAAATGTAGCAGGTAGGCCATCCAATCAAAAACCTCCATTTTTGGGGGCGAGGGGTAGCATGAAGTTGTCGTCAATAAAATTTGTCATAAAAATCAACTAAAATATCTTCCTTATAAGCAACTACAAGATTATAAAATCGAGCAATACTAAACTTAGTTTTAGATTCAAATATGACTAAAGACGGGGGTAGGCCCAACGCCAACCGCCCGAACAGGAAAGGACCAAAAAATCTTCCCCTTGATAAAAAAACTCAATGCACAACAACGCTCAGCAAAAACGTTTCAAGGAAAGGATAACATGACCTTTCCACAATATCTTTGGGACCAAGAAATGATGAGACCCTCGAGGTAAATTGGAGATGGTAGCCTAAAAGGTGTCAAACACATGTGGACAAAAGTGAAGACAAGAAGATTTGTTGTACAACATCCATAACAAAGTCAAATGTCAAACCTTTATCCGATCGGAAAAGGATGAAACTTCCTAGGCCAGAAGTGATGGAAAGGAGAAAACATCCCGAACCAACCTTTGAGATGGTGACGGAAGATGAGTAAGAACTCGCCATTACTCGCAACTCCAGTTGTAACCTTTGCAGTTGCTGATGCAATGGCTTTAGCACCGCGTTGGCGCTTTATGTTCATCAAGTGGACATGAAATGACGATCCACTTGATGAACGGACGATTCCGCCGCGGTTTGTTGTTTTATGCGGTCGGGGTGTTACAGAAAGATTGGTATCAGAGGTATGGTTATAGGGAATTAGGTTATTAGTAATACTTTGACCTAGACTATAATCTTTCTAGGACCTTAACACAAATTATCATGTGTTTAGATCTTAAAACAATAACATCACCTATCCTTAGGTGACTACAAAAAACAAAGCATTGGTTAAAAGTGTAATATCATATTTTTTTTTTGAAAATCCCTATAAACATGAGGTACATAGTCCATTGCAAGATATTCAAATTGAATATATCTCCTTATCTTTTACTCCACTGCTCTCTCATCAATATTTTAGTCATTGTTTAGTATCCTCATAAGGGGAGGTATTTCATACATTTTCTTATTAGGTTATAACCACGTGTATTACATGGGTTGAATAAATGAATTTTATATACTAAATAATAAAACAATATATCTTTAAAAACCTCTTTTATTGCACGAGTTGAATAAATGTAATTTTATATATTAAATAATAAAAAGTTATATCTATAAGAACCATATTGTACGGGTTAAATAAATATGATTTTATATAACAAATAATAAAAAAGTTATATCTTTAAAACCACGTGTATTACACGGGTTGAATAAATGTAATATTGTTTACCAAATAATAAAAAAGTTATATCTTTAAAAACCCTCGTGTATTACACGGCTTGAATAAATATGATTTTATATACCAGAGTGAGGTTCGGCTACAAAGTCCATTTTTCGTACAAAGTGTACAAAGTCATAAAACACCACAATTTCTGCCATAAAACACACTCAAAACACATAAATAACAGAGTTCTCCTTTTTACCTTCCAAATATTATAATATCATACTTTCTCTTTAGATACACCAGTTGTATAGTACCATGTAATGTTCTATCTCCGACAAATAAAAAGGGTTACATTGAAAACTTGCCTCCAATCGTGCTTTCAGGCATAATCTACATATAAACATTTAATCAACGAAATTACGATTTTTGGGTTTTGATCGTGATGTATTTATTTTTTAAAATTTTTTTCCTTACTAATATGCCTCAGTTTTGCTAACCCGTTTGTTATTAACAATGTTGCCAAGACCCATGGTCCACATAATCCGCACTTTTGTTTGATGTGCCTCAGTATTGCTACCCGTTTTATACATTTCTAAAATCATAATTTAATAGGTTGAAACACGAGTCAAAAGGTCTCCAATTTATGTATTTTTACATAGTATTAAATTTGAACATAAGTAATTGGTTTTGGTTGAAGCCGTGTTTAACGCGGACATTAGCCTAGTAATAATAATAATAATAATAATAATAATAATAATAATAATAATAATAATAATAATAATAATAATAATAATAATAATAATAACTATCTAAAGATACAAAACGGCCAATCCTTTCTTTCGATGAAAAACGACATCTTGAATTTTGAATTTAAATTATTGTATAAAAAAGCCTTTTCTAGTTTCGTAATACCATGTTCAAATAATTAGAATTAGTATTTAAACAAATGTTGAAGTGTGTTTGAATAATTTAATATTATTATTTATTTATATGTTTCAAAAATTCGGGGTGTTACATATTTTTTAATTGATATTAATTATCTATAAAAATAGATGGCTTCAATGAATGACATGTGTCCTCCCAATGGTTTCTTTTATTATATAGTACTAGCGGTAAGATTCGTGTGCAAACACGGGTCGTTTCTTAGAAAACCATGCATAACACATATTGACAGAGAGTAATAATTAGTGCAGACTTACAAAATTGATATAAACTAATGGTCAATAGGTTTATTCAACAGCAATTCCATTATGTTGATAGCAAACAATTGTTGTCTATTAACTGTTAAAAACCTCTGTTGCTTTCCAACAGACTTTCCTAAAAACTGTTATCCATTATCTCCAACAGAGTTTGCCAGATGGATAGATAGTAAGTATCAGATGTTAGTCAACCCATGTTAAAAAGGTCAGTCAACAGAAATTACAAAGGTTAGTAAACAAATGTTAAGAGAATAATGTTATGAACAAAGAATTTAGTACTCTCATTAAAAATGAGAGCTGCAAACACGGGTCGTTCCTTAGACAACCATGCATAACACATATTAATAGAACATATATATCAGTTACATACAATTTAACTGTTTACCCAAAAAGACAATATAAATTGTTTGTAGACATAGGTACTTAATAGAATTTGAATACAACTTAAGGTTCAACTAACGTTAACTACAAACACACAATCACCTGCCTCAATAACTTTCAGCAAAACTAAATAAAGGAATAAACAGACTCTAGAAATCAACAGATCTTTATTCTCTCATCAACATTTCCCAGATTTGCCCTTTGAATTGGAGCTCAAAATCCAAGGAATCAATATCATCTTCATCCCTATCAAGCTGAAGGTTAAAAAGATCTTGGAGGTCAACTGGATTCAGACCAAGTGCATTCTCCCTTGATATCTTTTCAACACTACCATCAGACTTGATCAAAGTCAATTCATGGGTCTGTTTGTCAGACTTCCACTTTACTATTTTTGGATCTGATGGGTTTCTTGGGAGAAGTTTTATTTGAGAGGAGTTTGGCGATTGGGGCCTGCTTGCCAACTTCTGAAGTGCTTGAGCAACTTGAGCTTGTAATTGCAACGAAGCATCATCCAATCCATATCGTAACTGATTTCTGATAGACTCTTTTCTGTACTCAGCATACCTATTTTCATCTTCCTCATCCATCAGTTGTTGTCTTTTTCTTTGGTTCAAGGCAGCGATGGATACATCTGCTAATGAGAACAACTTTTTAGATGTAATGGTCTGCCGACGTCTAACAATGGTTTCATCTTTGTATACTGGCTTTTAAGTAAGGGATGGATCTGTCTTTCTTCGCTCTTCTAACTTATTGTAAGCTCGATCAATATACTGCCTAGACCATTTTCCAATTTGTCTAACAGTCCCAAACTTAGTTGCTACAAGTTCTGCCTTCATTCTCTTGTACTTCAACACTTCATCCATTTCAACCTTTTTGTATTGTTTTCAGTTGGGAGCAGATTTTTGCATTTGAGGATCTTTATTCATCTTTTCAATTCTATTAACTTCCTCATTAAGAGCTTCAAGGGGCCAGTCTTTGAAATCAGACCTGTAGGCTTCATAGGGCTTGGTATCCATGATAGTGTTCAAGAAATCATTCCTTAATGTCTTTTGTAGCTCAGCATTTGGTGACAGATTTGACATATTCTTACTCAGGTCTCTAGCAAAATCTTCTAACTTCTTGACTTCACCAAGCCAATGTTGCATGCGAGCTGATAAGTTAATGTCTCCTAGCCCTTTACACTCTTTTTTTGCCTTATCTTCTGCTTGCTTGCTGATGCGTGCAAGTGTGTATATGTTTTAGATGTATATTTTAAGCCCTTTTTACACTTTAGCCAAGTTTTAAATTTATAAAACACGATATTTACTAACACTAAACACACATATGGGCAAGTGCACCCATCGTGGACGTAGTATAGTGTTGGTAAGATACCGAGGTCGTCCAAGGACACAAGAGCTTTTAGTACCGGTTTATCCTCAACGTCTAATCAAATCAAAATGTTAGAAAAAGGTTTTAAACTAAGAAAATAAAACTAACTAAATGCTGAAAAATAAAATAAAATAAAATAAAAAACAGATAGACAAGATGAATCACTTGGATCCGACTCGTGTGTTAGTATAACCTTTGATTATTTTCGCACTTTTGCACTTGTTTAAGAGATTATCTTAGTTATTGTAGTAGGCCCCTCTTTTGAAGGCGACGTTACCCTCAACCCAGTAGTTTGAGTCAGCAAGGATACAATCCTAAAGGGTCGGATTATTGAAAGATAATTAATTAAGTTATTAATGCAAATTATGGTAGGCCCCTCTTTTGGAGGTGACGTTACCCTCGACTAAGTAGTCTGAGTCAGCAGGGATACAGTCCTAAATAGCCGGGTTATAGTATTAATAGTAGTTTAACTTATGAGGGGATCAAAGAGTTTGGACCCCCGCCATCCAATACCTTTGGGTATTGAAGGAGGTCCTACTAAATTTGACCCAGGTCCCTTGCAGGACCTCTAAATGCTGAACAAAGGCAAGACTCTTACCAAACCATTCCCTTAACCCCCGACCAGGTAGCCAACATACCTCCATATAGACCGTGGAGATATGAATGGTGAAAATATTTTATTTTATATAGACAGTAAAATAATGCCAAGACACCACGGACAAACGATAAGGAAGAATCACCTTCAACATAAGAAACTAGTTATTAAAGTAATTAATACAAAACCAATTAAGAAGTGCAAAAGATTAAAAATAAAAAGTATTATACTAAACACTTGTCTTCACCAAGTGATGTAAGAGACTTAGGCAAACATGGCCTTGATTGTCAAGAACTCTTACGATCAATCTTGGATCCCGAGACGACTCACACACTCTGTGATGGACAATGGATGATGGTGGTGGATGATGGTGTTGTGATGGTGGTGGGTGGTGGATGAAGTGTGAGAGAGGTGGTGTGCCAAGGGATGAGTTGCAATGGCTCCAAGCACTCATATTTATAGGCTAAACAGAAGCCTGGGCACGGCCCCGTGCCCGTCTGACACTCTCTCTCTTCAGTAATTGTAATTCGCAATTACAATTAATGCGCCTGCAGTACTTTGGCCACGCCCCCGTGTCCGCTGGGCACGGCCCCGTGGTGGGCAATAGAAGCTTCTACAGGTTTGTCTTTTCTGCTGCTTCTTGGGCACGGCCCCGTGCTCGCTGAGCACGGGGCGCGTTCAGTCTTCTGTCTTCTCTGTTTTGCTTGGGAGGATGCTGTCGAGGGGTCGGGCAATCCACTCTTGTTCCTTTTCTTGTATTTATGTTAGATTTTGCTGTCTTTTTGCTTCTTTTGTTAATTTGGGCTCATTTAATCCTGAAAATACAAAAGGAAGACAAAAGTACACTTTTTCCAACATTAGTACTTAAAAAGGGTTAGTTTTATGCCTCATTTGATGTAATTTATATGTTGCATTTTACACACATCAAATATACCCACACTTGAATCTTTGCTTGTCCTCAAGCAAAACTCTTTAATATGTGGCTTACACTCCCAAATGGAATGGGTAGAAGAGAAGGTTTTGGGCTTGTCATAGAGTGTCGGGATTTTCCACGATCGTTTAGGTTTTATTTTTATTTATTTACAATCATATTCGTTATGATTTATTAAAAACTTTTCATAAGATAAATTATTTATTAAGGCATAACATGCCTTTCTAAAATTCCATTTATATACAAGTTCACATACCTCACGGGGGAAATCACTCACACTCGGCCGAAGGTGTATTTTAAGTGAATCACTCGAAAGCGGCATGGAACTTATTCCTACCATAAGCTTGCCAAGCAATCAATCCTCCTCCTTTTTAACTTTATACCTTTGTAAATATCAAGAGGACTTTTTGGGTGAAGGGTTAGGCTTGGGCTAAAGGTGGGTAAGTGGGTTAGTGGTTAGTAGAAAAAGGGCGAAAGGCGTAAAAAGCGTCGGTTTTCGTAAAACATTTTGTTTTTGTGACTTTTTATTTTTAATGAAGTATTTATTCAAACAAGCTTTTGTTTGAGGAGCTTTGTTTGTTTATTTCCAACTTCATTGTAATTTTTTTTTATGGTCACACGAAAACCGAGCTTGTTACTAAAAGGTAAAAAAAGGGTTTTTGGTGGGTAAAAAGGGTTTTGGGTTACGAAATGAAAAGGTTTAGGCTCAATGAGGTTAACTAGGGGGAATTTTTTGGTAGGTGAAAAGAAAAATAAAAATAATGGTGTAGAAAGAAAAAGGGTTAGTAATGCCTCTATCATTTACTTACTTGGGTTTAAGTTGGTAAGGACTGGGAATGAATTGTCGTGGCAAGTTCTAGAGTCGTAAGAACCAGGCGGCTATTCACAAAAGGAACGAAAAATGAGCATTTAGCGTAAAGATGTTTATTTGTATGCTCAATAAAGGCTCAAAACTCACTTTTTGTGGGAATGGGTTTCTATGTGATCAAGTATATATAATCAGATTTTAACTAAGCTTGTCATGCCGTTTCATAATTTTCTTATGTTGGTTTTTTTTATCACGACGCTATCGGTTGTAAACTTGTAAAATATAACCTTGTTAGACTTAGAATTCCCAACTTAAACTTAGACAAGTAAAAAAAAATGAAAAAAAAAATTTTGGAAAAAATTTGAGGTGATTAGCGGTTCCAATAGAGTTTTGTGTAAGGCTTGTTATTTGGACTTGCAAAATTCAAGGTTTTAGCATCCCCCCACACTTAAATTACACATTGTCCTCAATGTGTCCCAAAAATAAGTTTTTAGGTTGATTGAATGTGTAAAATGGTGTTAAAAGCAAAATTTTATGTTACTGGCAGTCTGGACCCCGTGGTGACCGGGCACGGCCCCGTGTTCAGGTGCTAGTAACAACAATTAAAGAAAAGAAACAGAAGCCTGGACACGGGGGCGTGTTCAGTGAACACGGCCCGTGTCCAGTTACCTAAACTGGGCATTTGTCTGCAGGATGTTTAGCACGGGGCCGTGTTGGCTGGACACGTCCCGTGCTGAGCTTACTGTACTGAAGAAACTGTTGTCGGATGGCCCTGTTTTCGTGCATGGGATCATGTTTCTCGTTTCCCTTGTTATCCTTGACCATCCCGAGTGTGTTTTATTTATTACAACACCATCCAAACCTTAAAACCATCATTTCATTAAAAACCATAGAGAGATACATAGTCCTAAGATGCTATTAAGTTAGATAAGAAGGCACAAGGAGCATAAACCATGGAATTCTAGCCTACAAGTTATTTTAATTAGCAAAATTTCCAAGAAGCTAATAGTCTTGGTTGAATGTGGCTTCATAGAACTCCTTCTTCCGGGCATGGTCTCCTCATATGTCGGCGAGCCACTCCTCTATCTCCCTTGGGAGGAGAAAAGAAGGCTCGTTAGCATTAGTTTGAGGAGTTTCGACTTCCGCCGGACTTCTTGACACAGAGTTCTTTGACCCATATTCAGCAATTATCAGCTCCTCTTTCATTCTCTTCAACTCTAAGGCTTTGTCAGCTTCACCCTGTTTGAATTTTTCAGGGGGAGTCTGCTGGACATTATCTTTGATCATTTCATGAATCCTGACTACTTCTTTTTGAAGCTCAGGAATGGTCCAGTTTTTGTACATGTGTTTCTCCCCCTTGTATTTCTTGTAGGTCATGATATTTTCAATGTAGTCTTTTCTTAGGGTCTCATCTGCCCTTTCTGAAATTTGTTGACTAACATTTTTGGCAAATTGTTCCATTGATCTGACCTGTGTAAGGAGAAACTGATAGTTTTGCTGAAATTCCCTATCAGATTTCCCTTGTTTGTTTTTGTTAGCGATATCCTCTGCTTGCTTGGCTTTGATTTCCAAATATTCTTCAATGTTGTTTAGCCTGGGATATCCTCTAACTGAAGGCAAGCTCCGTTTGGCAGGGTTGTCCTCATAGTAGAAAGATTTGATTTCATCTCTAACTGCTATGAGTTCTAAAAGAAACAAAACATCTGCAGGAGGTAATGGCTTTTGAATTTGAGTTGAAGAAAGAGGAATGGGTTTTGAAACTGTGACAAGTGCTTGGGATTTTGAAGCTGTTGGTGGTGGTGATGGAGAATCATCATTTGATATGATAACCCTTCTCCTTTTTATTTTAGGAGAGGCAGATGATGTTTTGGGTGGAACAGTGGAAGTGATTTGAGTGGCAGTGGTTTGTGACTGACTAACAGCTGTTGAAACAACTGGTGTATCACCGATGGGCCCGGTGGGGGATTACCATGACGATGTTGGCAACAATATAGTCAAACCACACAATTATATAATGCACAGCGGAAGCATAAGATAAATATATAAACTTCAACCTCTGGTTGTAATATCAAATGTATTACAGAAGTTGAATATATCCACAGTGGATCAAATAAATAAATATTGTTCATTCAGATACGGCATCAAGTTTGCGAGACTATTCGTGATGCTTAGGCAGCTAATACCAGCCAATTTCGTCTAGTACCTGCACTTAATCTTTTTGGGGAAAATACGTCAGTTTACACTGGTAAATACATTCAACTGACACATTTGAAAATGTTTATTAAAATTGATTTGAATGCACAAGGCACAAACTCTTTTATAACTTGGGAAAATTATAATAAAATCTTGTGAACGTTTTACATGTTCTTTTATGCGTTTAGTAGCCCGGGTCGTGCCGGGTTAAAGATTTATAGACACACCACATTGCGTAAAACCGTAGTATAAAAACCAACGGCTACGTCTTTTAATTTAATGTCGACACTTTATACCGGGTGTACGCCTACACCGGGATGTCGATGGTCGTGGCCATTTCGTAAAATGATGCCAAGGATATCCGGGACAACGGTCATTAAACCCCCCAAAGGCTTATAAGAAACAAAACTGTTTAAATGAGCCGATCATATTATTTAATTAACCACCTAATCGATGGAAGAATACAATGCTCAATCAAGCGGTATTAATATACCGTAACCCAAGCCCATATAGGGGAAATAAGTTAAAGTATTTACCTTTGCAAGTATATTTCCTTAATTTGGATTAAATCACCGATAGCTTTTACTGGGGCTCCTAATCTGGAACGAAGGTTTTAATTAACCTCTTAGAATCCTAACGAGTCGTTATAATGGCCGTAGCCTAGACCGGTTGGTTCCGATATATATAGATTATGGTTTAATCGCGCGAAAAGGCGAAAACCGAGAATGGAGTGTGATTCTGACCCAACAAGTTCAGAGACTTGTTTTATATGGGTTAATGGTTCACACTCTGGATTTTGGGGTTCAAATAATATAATTTGACCCGTATCGGCTAATTTATGAAAACTAGTTTCATAAGCCGAACCGTGCGCGCAATAGGCGAAACGGTTAACTATGAGAGTCGTACGCTTATTTCCTAAGTCAATATGCCTTAAATAGGTTGTGGTATCAGTAGGATACCTTCCGTGATGCCCGTAACGAGTTTAAGTTATTATTATGCCCCGTAGGGGCTTTTCGGTCATTTTAAAGACTTTTAAAGAGCTTTTCGAGTTCTACAGGAAATCTGAGTTTCCCGAACAGCTTATAAAGCTTAAAATATTTTATTTATTATTTAAAACCAGTAGCAACTGGAATCGGGTCAAAAGACCTTGTAGGACTCATGTTTTGGCCGAAAAGGGGATATTCGGTATTTACCGAACCGTAGCCATAACCGCAGGTTATGAGCGAGGTAAAAATTATTAAAAATCTTTAAAATTCCCGAAATATTATTTTAATACAGTGGGTAAAAGTTTTGGTGACGAAATCTTGGTTTAGATAGGTGTTATGCTAATTGCGCCGTTAATTACTAAAGTTTACTTTAAATGCGTCATTTAGCATAACTCTCATTCTAGACCTCGGATTGACGTGAAACTTTAAGGACATGCTTATAATTTAATAAGCAAGGTTCTGGTCCGTTCACGTGTCGGAAATACTCGTTTTAATTTCAAAAGGCCGTTACGGTCAACTTTTAGGCGAATGACGGAAATGCGCAAAAGACTCGGATAACTCATGAACCGACCACAGAGGTTTATACCAACATGTGACCTGGTCCTAATAGAGTCCTAAGGCATATCTATACCTCACTAAAACGGGTCAGAACTGAAGTCAAAGCAAAAGTCAAACTTTTGCGATATTCGGCTCCGAACCGGTTCAATATAGCAAATGATCGATTCAAACGAGCGCAAGCAAGTTTATATACTTATTATCATGTTTTATAAGTGTCAAAACAGGTTTCATAACATATACATTACAGATTATGCATAAATCGCTAAAATAGCTTTCTGTTGACTTTTTAACCGCACGTTTGACTCGATATTTGACATAGTTAGAGTGGTGATCAGGGGGAACCCTTTTAGAGGTTTATTACCCACATAATTACCTACTCAAAACCACCTTTGATCCGTCATAAGACTGAACCATTTGCAAGTTATTGTAATGACAACCGTTAGTTACGACGGTTGTGTTTATGAGCTATAACTATGGAAATGCATGACCAAAATTGTTATGAACGACTTACAGAAGTGTGTTCCTGCTTATAGAGCAGAGATGGATGCTTGGGAGCTCTTAGAATGATCAGAGATGTGTGTTTTGTGTTGTGTGAATGTTATGAGCATAATGTGCTATTTATAGCCAAAGAAAGCACACAAGATCATCACAACTCAGTCTACAATTGACCATGGATCATGGGCAGGTGTCCCTAAGTGATATGGGTCAAGTGTAGGGTGCCCATGCCTCATTGATTGAGGTTTTGATCGTTCAAAGGCTCCAAAAGGCAAGTAGTTACAACTTTCTGCATCTAGGCGCTTTACGCGACCCGCATGGGAGTTCCCATGCACTTTAACGCGGGTCGCCTGAGTTTAAGAAATCAGACGCGTAATTGAGGTGGCTCGCGGCCCGCCTCAACTTAATCTTAACCTTCACGCGGGTCGCGAGAGGTCTGTTTTTCAGATTTTTAAAATCTTTTGTCATGATTATCAGAATCCGGTAATTAATAACGAAATCTTTCGTAATGATTTACCTGACCTTTCGGTTTTGAAGGGGTAACTTTGCGGTTTGGCCCTCGGTTATTTACCGATAGGGGCCTCGTGTTATATACCCGCATTATAAAGTCCCTTGTTAGTTTATTATTTATTTGGAAAGCCTTAACTTTCACTGTTGACGCTTTTAACCCTTCTCATACGAATTCGAGTATAACTTTCTCGTTTTAAGACGGAACTTCGCGGAATTTATATAGTATATTCTAGTGAGCGTATAATACTGTTACGAAGCCTTGGGAACGTTAAAGGGTCACTCAGAGGTATAATTAAACATGTTGACACAGTTAACCCCTGTAGTTCGTAATCTCTCACTTTCTTCCGCGTTTCGCTTCCGTACGATTTATGATTTATTCGTTTGAAGGTACAAGCATTTATTCAGGGTTATTATACAGTATATTTACCCTTGTTGACATTTATAACCCTCGAATTTATATACTTTCAAGGTTTGTCAAAATTTGTCCTTTATTTATTATAGATGCCACGTGTAATCAAATGACACGTGTTAACACATCATTGGACACAAAAATTCGAGGTGTTACATCCTCACCCCCTTAAAATAAATCTCGACCCGAGATTTACTCAAATAAATAGGGGTACTTTTCTTTCATTGTAGCTTCGACTTCCCACGTATATTCAGGACCTCTACGAGCATCCCATTTGACTTTGACGATCGGTACGTGTTTTCTGCGAAGCTTCTTTACCTGTCGATCTTCAATCGACAAAGGTTTTTCTATAAACTTTAAGCTCTCATCTATATGCACATCTGTGTGTGGAATCACCAATGATTCATCGGCGAAGCACTTTTTGAGATTGCAGATGTGGAACACATTATGAATTCCATTGAGCTCCTCAGGCAAGTTCAACTTATAGGCGACTGACCCGACCCGTTCAATGACCTCAAAAGGTCCTATGTATCTCGGACTCAGTTTGCCTTTCTTGCCGAAACGCATCACCCCCTTCCAGGGTGATACCTTAAGCAACACTTTTTCACCTACTTCGAAGTGAAGATCCTTACGTTTTGGATCAGCGTAGCTTTTCTGCCTATCACGGGCAGCCTTGAGACGTTCCCGGATCTGGATAATCTTGTCCGTTGTCTGGAAAACAATCTCTGGTCCTGATAATTAGACCTCTCCTACTTCCGCCCAACAAACAGGCGATCTACATTTCCTACCGTATAATGCCTCGAAAGGCGCAGCCTTTATGCTGGTGTGGTAGCTATTATTGTAGGAGAATTCGATCAGGGGTAGGTTCTTATCCCAGTTACCACCTAAATCGATCGCACATGCATGAAGCATGTCTTCTAGCGTTTGGATAGTACGCTCACTTTGACCGTCCGCCTGAGGATGGTAAGCCGTACTAAAATTCAAACATGAGCCCAAAGATTTGCTGGAAACTCTTCCAGAAATACGACGTGTTTCTAGTGTCCCGATCAAAGATAATGGACACAGGCATGCCATGCAAGACTACGATCTTATCAACGTATAACTGGGCTAACATGTCGGAGCTATAAGTCTCCTTGATGGGTAAGAAATGAGCCGACCTAGTCAGTCTGTCGACTATAACCCATATCGTGTCATTTCCTTTCCTCGTTTTGGGTAACTTGGTAATAAAATCCATTGTTACACATTTCCACTTCCATTCAGGAAGTTTAGGCTATAGTAGCATGCCAGACGGCTTTTGATGCTCAGCTTTGACTTGCGTACAAGTCAAGCATTTGGCTACATAAGTGGCTACAGACTTTTTCGAGCTTATCCACCAACAATTTGCCTTTAGATCCTGGGTAGCTGATGGCAATTCTTAATCGTTGCCTAATTAGGGTTGCGGTAATTACTATATAAGCAATGGGAACCGTCTTTTTTATTTAATAATATAAAACTTTCAGAATTTTGAGTCAGGCTATATGAGCCTATATCTTAAACACTTCTTAATCAAGGTTTCGATTGTTCTATAAGCAATATGGAGTTTTCGTAATACTCCAGCCATAGCGGGATGTTAATATTAATTCTACCTGCCTTCCAGGAGGTAAGCAGGGAAAACTTATGAGAAGATAATCTAGATACAGGGAGACTACAGAGGTTTTTCATATCTCAGGCTCCAGTTCATTCATTATTGTTTGTGCCAAACAAGTGACACATATAAGTCCACGAATTTCCAATTCGGGAACATTTACTTGGGCAATACCATTCTGGATATCTTCTTTGAATATTACTAGTCGACATTAGGACAATATGACCATTGGGATATCTCAGGGGTTCCATGTATTAAACCTCCATACTGATCAGGCATGGAAATAATCTATGGGACATACTAAGATACGCCAATCCTCATACGGTACGTTTATCAAACACAGTTTGGCATTCGCAGGCGATAGAAAAACAATGAGAAAATAGTTAAAATAACATATGTTGTCGTGCTCTATGCGAAGAAAGAGTACTCCTAGATTTTTCGGAAGGATTCCTTGCCGATACTAGAAGAATCGGTTAGTTTGGTTTCCTTAGTAAGTTATACCTTGCGGATAATATAAAAGTTTGCTAAGCTTATGGTTTATGAAGATTTATTATTGCCTGCATTAAATCAGGACACTTAGTAGGAAATTGTCATTGGTAAACGATAAGGGATGTACTTGATGACATCGTGAACTGCCTTTAGGCATTCATCAGATGAGTTCGGGCATTTCTTCCTTTAGCCTTTCCAGGCTTAGCTGTTCTTTCCTTGACAGCTTTATGGAATCTAGTTCTGATGCGGCCTTGCTTACCACAGCCGGATTGATGACCAGTTTTCTTAGCAGATGTTACACTGCTTTGGTCTTTGTTCAAAGCGACACTGTTCCTAGTGTCTTTTATAGCAATTCTTACATACAGGCTCTTACTGAACTTTCGTTGCTTTTTATTAAGCCCGTACTTGCTCTCTCTCTTAGATTTTTGGGAGTTATCTTCCTCCTTTGGTTCATCCTTCATATACGAAGTGTGAACCAAACTCTTCTCTCGAGCAATTGAACATGGTTTTAAATGAAATTCAGAGCGAGGAGCATTCGGCCCTTGGATTGCTTCATGAACTTTCTATGGTTCTTACAACTGCTGCGTCCAGCACAGCCTGGAGATTAACTCCATTAATATTGAGGTTTACGTTTGTAGTTTTTAACTTTCGTCGCATTAACTGTATTGCGACTGTCGTCTACCTCATCCGAGTTTTTTTTTCCATACTCGAAACTTGGTACCAATCACCAAGGTTTAACAACTATTAGTCATCATTCTGATGACCTGCCTTAGATTAGCCATGGCATTAATAAACCGTAGGGGCTATTCTGTTCTGAACATTCTTAAGGAATGCTATCTGAATGTATATCTATTACATTTAGCCTAGGTCACAAAAGGACCATCAATGGCATTTTAAGGTTTGGAGCTAGTCCAATACCTGCTTGACAAGGGACCATAATGTCACAACTGTCCTTGTCACAAGGACAATTATGAATAGCTCCAAGGCTAGCCTTACATGACTTTGGTCTTATTTATATACATAAATGGCATAGAAGCCTGTCACGAGGGACGTAGAAAGATATGGCAATAAGCCTAGTCATGAAGGACATAAGTAATCATATGGCACGAAGGCCTTGTCGTAATGACATTTAGATGCGGCACAAATGGCCTTGTCTCTAGGACGTCTTATAGGATATGACACTAACACCTGTCATTAGCGATGTTAACATTTAGTATGTTAACTTGTCACGAACGACGTATTATAGCACGGAGGCTAGTTATAGGTGGCTTGTAATATAAATTGTGGGTTTGTCACAAGGACATCAATTCGTAGGTTGTAATCTTATTAGATCAGGAGTTTTTTTTTTTTTTTTTTTTTTTTTTTTTTTTTTTTTGAAGTTTGAACATAGTTCTTCACCTTTGGACAGGGAGTCATAGACTACAACTGTCATCGTCTTGAAAGGCGATTCTATTGACCGAAGGGTAAATCAATCAATATCACGAATGGATGTTTATATTTATCCATCGTATCTAATGATATTAGTCATGATCACATCGATCATATTGACTATTAGGTTTGGGTATAATCACACCATTTTGAATAGGGGATCAAAAAGATTACTACTATCTTTGTCTTACTGTCACTAGAATAAAGTATAGCCTGTAGGCATTTCATCACGAGGGATGTTAATATCATGATCATCATACTGATGATCCTAGTCAAGATCGCAATGATAGTATAGACTATGGGGTTTGAGTATAACTCACCCCCCTGGGCAAAGAATCACAAAAGATTACGATTGCCTTGTCTCAATTTGATAATATAATATAGCCCGTAGGTAAAACATCACTAAAGGGTGTTAAATAATATATCATCGTATTAGATTATCTTAGTCATGATCGCATTGATCGTATAGATTATTATGTTTGGACGTAGTCCAATATTTTAGACAGGAGGTCAAAGACCATCACTGTTGTTGTCTTATCGGACAACAAGTTTGGCTCGCAGGCACATCATCACTAACGGATGTTTATAATATGATCATCTCATAGGATGATATAAGCCATGATTTCTAAATCACTAGGCTAGATAAGGGAATTGGAAGAATCCAATATAAGGATGACTGCTGCGATTTTCTCGAATCGCATTTGTCAAGCGTGCTAACCCGTTCTTAGGTGTAAACAAGGATCCGAATCCCTTGAGTAGGTTTCACCATCTTGGCCGCGTAGGCTAGGTTTCACCTTTAAGATCCTTTTTAAAATGCATAATGGTAGGGAAGGAAGGATATTTATTTTATTCAGGATTTTTATCATAAATCCTAATTTATAAGTTAGTATTAGCATAAATGGCCTAGTCGCGTAGACAAGTTTATTTTATAAGCCATGGTTTCAAAGAATCGCGGCGTTAAGGTTTGAATCAAAGTTCATTACCTTTTCCTGACAGGGAGCTATAGGCTACCACTGTCTTTTAGTCTCAGAGGACATCACTATAGCCCGTAGGCACTTCCCTTCTAAGGGATGTTTATTACGGAATTGCCCCTTAGGGAAATTCATTAACCATGGTAAGCAGAGACCATATTTGGTTAATTTATTAATTATATTTATTTAGGATTTCTATTATAATTTATCCCAATTATAAAACATTAACAGTTTTAATTTGTGGCACCCAATGGCCTGGTCACATGGACATTTATAAATTATAAGCTTATGATTTCAGAGAATCAAAGCAACAATAACAGTTTTATTTAATAGCACAAAGGCCTAGTCGCAAGGACAATTTTTAAATCATAAGCCATGATTTCAGAAAATCAAGGCCTTTAAATATTTTAGCACAACAGGCTTAGTCACAAGGACATATATAAATTATATGCTATGATTTCAGAGAATCAAAGCATTTGAGGTTTGAACCTAGTTCATTACCTTTTTCTGACAGGGAGTCATAGACCACCACTGCCTTTTGTCTTATATGACAATTAGCATGGCCCGTAGGCACTACATCACTATTGGATGTCTAATAAGTTTGGCCCGTAGGCACTACATCACTAATGGATGTTTAATAAGTTTGGCCCGTAGGCACTACATCACTAATGGATGTTTAATAAGTTTGGCCCGTAGGCACTACATCACTAATGGATGTTTAATAAGTTTGGCCCGTAGGCACTACATCACTAATGGATGTTTAATAAGTTTGGCCCGTAGGCACTACATCACTAATGGATGTTTAATAAGTTTGGCCCGTAGGCACTACATCACTAATGGATGTTTAATAAGTTTGATCACCTTCATTGGTGATTTAACCCACGATTTATAAATCATTTAGTTGGGTTTTGAAATCCTTAAAGGATTATTGTATATGAATGACGTGCGTGATTTTAACGAATCACATCTGCCATGATTGTTAACATGCGTACAGAGGTTAACAGGGAATCAGAATCTTTTCAATTAGGTCGTACCATCTTGACTGGATCTTAAAAGACACCAAGCTAGGTTTCACCTTTTAAGATTCTTTATTTAGGCAGATCAATATAAAAGGAATGGTTTTGATTTATTTTATACATATTAAAACAAAACTCATAACATACATTCCAAAATCTCAAATAAAGTTACATATTGCCCTAAACGGGTCTTTCAAATAATACATACCTCCATAGAGGTTTAAAAATAAATGACAAGTCCACGCAGGGACTAATACAAGATAGGTGTCCATGCAAGGACTAAAGATAAGTCCACGTAGGGACTGAAATACGATAAGTTGTCCACACAGGGACTTATTTCAAAGTAGAAATTACATTAGTACAACTATTAAGGGCTAATGGTCACGTTTCTTCTTTTTGCCCTTTAGTAGGTTTGCCAAGCCTTTGAGAAATCCTCGGTGGCTCTTTTTCTCTTCCTCGAACTCTCTCTCCACTCGATCTAGTCGATGGAGTATTTCTTCCTGTTCAGGAGGAGAAAATCGTGGTTGTGGCGCTTGTTGCGGAACTGGAGGTCTGGGAGGTATTGGATACCCATGAGCTGAGTAGTCCGGTGGTCCCATGTTTCCATGTGCTCCGTCAGGGTAGCGCGCATTATATCTTGCCGACACCACATATGGGTCGCGCTCATAGCCGTAGTTGTATTGTGCTTGTGATGGTTCGAACGGGTTGTAAGCCGTTGGACCCGTGTAAGCAGGTATGGGTTGGTCATACCCAAATGGTGGCGAATTTTGTGCAACTGGTGCGGAGTTCGCCTCCTGTATAGGACTTGAAGGTCCTTCTTCTTGTAGTGGCGGATAGTGGCTACTACTAGAATGTCGAGGAGTGCTGAAGTGGATACCCCCTCCTCCTCGTGTAGACATACGAGCATTTGTCCTCCTACGCCTTGGCGGATCAGGTATTACTGGTTGCGCCGGTGGTGGAGGTGGTGGCGTAACTGCCTCAAAGCGTGAATCCTCAGAGGGATCCTGTGGATGTCGCGGTTGTTGAGATGTCTGTTGAGGTGGCGTGTAGTACCACTCATGTCGGTCAAACAACGCTTGGAAACTGTCTGGTCCCTGATAGGGTGTGCCATGGAAGGATGACCCATCAGAGACTTCTATCGGATGCGTGGGCGTACCACGAGCTGGTTCAGTAGGATCCTCATCTTCCTCCATGGGATCTTCAGAAAAGTGGTCTTGTGGCCCTAGTGGAACAAAACCTGATGGTTCCTGTATGTAGTCAGCCGGATTAAACTGACCTATGTAGTAGGGAGTAGGGTCGTCGTAATTTCGGTGCGATACCGAACGTTGTAGAGGTATGAAGGAAGGTTGTGGATTGTTGGGATCATTTTCTGAGTTTGGCCCAAAGGAGTGCCGGTAGGATGGCGTCGAGCTGTGCGAAGTGGAATGCCTCGCGGGTTCGTAAAGATCCCTTCGTCGTTGTGGCTCTTCGCTCCGTGTCATCGAAGGATGTCTTGTACCAGATGGTCCAGCTTCATTATCGTGATGTGTCACGACTTCTCCTCTGCCTCTTCTTCCTCTTCCTCTTCCTCGGAATATAACAGGTGGCATTTTCCTGCTCCAAAACTTATTTAAAAATCGAATGGAAAATAAAGACAAAAAGGAGTATTAATCCGAATTTGTCCTAAGTTATTGTCTAGACTCAAGTAGGTGCAATTGTGTCATTGAGATTAAACACAATAGGATAGTGTTTAATTCACTCAATGTTGGCTCTGATACCAACCTGTCACACCCCGATTTCCACGTGTATCACCGGTGGGCCCGGTGGGGGATTACCGTGACGATGTTGGCAACAATATAGTCAAACCACACAATTATATAATGCACAGCGGAAGCATAAGATAAATATATAAACTTCAACCTCTGGTTGTAATATCAAATGTATTACAGAAGTTGAATATATCCACAGCGGATCAAATAAATAAATATTGTTCATTCAGATACGGCATCAAGTTTGCGAGACTATTCATGATGCTTAGGCAGCTAATACCAGCCAATTTCGTCTAGTACCTGCACTTAATCTTTTTGGGGAAAATACGTCAGTTTACACTGGTAAATACATTCAACTGACACATTTGAAAATGTTTATTAAAATTGATTTGAATGCACAAGGCATAAACTCTTTTATAACTTGGGAAAATTATAATAAAATCTTGTGAACGTTTTACATGTTCTTTTATGCGTTCAGTAGCCCGGGTCGTGCCGGGTTAAAGATTTATAGACACACCACATTGCGTAAAACCGTAGTATAAAAACCAACGGCTACGTCTTTTAATTTAATGTCGACACTTTATACCGGGTGTACGCCTACACCGGGATGTCGATGGTCGTGGCCATTTCGTAAAATGATGCCAAGGATATCCGGGACAACGGTCATTAAACCCCCCAAAGGCTTATAAGAAACAAAACTGTTTAAATGAGCCGATCATATTATTTAATTAACCACCTAAGCGATGGAAGAATACAATGCTCAATCAAGCGGTATTAATATACCGTAACCCAAGCCCATATAGGGGAAATAAGTTAAAGTATTTACCTTTGCAAGTATATTTCCTTAATTTGGATTAAATCACCGATAGCTTTTACTGGGGCTCCTAATCTGGAACGAAGGTTTTAATTAACCTCTTAGAATCCTAACGAGTCGTTATAATGGCCGTAGCCTAGACCGGTTGGTTCCGATATATATAGATTATGGTTTAATCGCGCGAAAAGGCGAAAACCGAGAATGGAGTGTGATTCTGACCCAACAAGTTCAGAGACTTGTTTTATATGGGTTAATGGTTCACACTCTGGATTTTGGGGTTCAAATAATATAATTTGACCCGTATCGGCTAATTTATGAAAACTAGTTTCATAAGCCGAACCGTGCGCGCAATAGGCGAAACGGTTAACTATGAGAGTCGTACGCTTATTTCCTAAGTCAATATGCCTTAAATAGGTTGTGGTATCAGTAGGATACCTTCCGTGACGCCCGTAACGAGTTTAAGTTATTATTATGCCCCGTAGGGGCTTTTCGGTCATTTTAAAGACTTTTAAAGAGCTTTTCGAGTTCTACAGGAAATCTGAGTTTCCCGAACAGCTTATAAAGCTTAAAATATTTTATTTATTATTTAAAACCAGTAGCAACTGGAATCGGGTCAAAAGACCTTGTAGGACTCATGTTTTGGCCGAAAAGGGGATATTCGGTATTTACCGAACCGTAGCCATAACCGCAGGTTATGAGCGAGGTAAAAATTATTAAAAATCTTTAAAATTCCCGAAATATTATTTTAATACAGTGGGTAAAAGTTTTGGTGACGAAATCTTGGTTTAGATAGGTGTTATGCTAATTGCGCCGTTAATTACTAAAGTTTACTTTAAATGCGTCATTTAGCATAACTCTCATTCTAGACCTCGGATTGACGTGAAACTTTAAGGACATGCTTATAATTTAATAAGCAAGGTTCTGGTCCGTTCACGTGTCGGAAATACTCGTTTTAATTTCAAAAGGCCGTTACGGTCAACTTTTAGGCGAATGACGGAAATGCGCAAAAGACTCGGATAACTCATGAACCGACCACAGAGGTTTATACCAACATGTGACCTGGTCCTAATAGAGTCCTAAGGCATATCTATACCTCACTAAAACGGGTCAGAACTGAAGTCAAAGCAAAAGTCAAACTTTTGCGATATTCGGCTCCGAACCGGTTCAATATAGCAAATGATCGATTCAAACGAGCGCAAGCAAGTTTATATACTTATTATCATGTTTTATAAGTGTCAAAACAGGTTTCATAACATATACATTACAGATTATGCATAAATCGCTAAAATAGCTTTCTGTTGACTTTTTAACCGCACGTTTGACTCGATATTTGACATAGTTAGAGTGGTGATCAGGGGGAACCCTTTTAGAGGTTTATTACCCACATAATTACCTACTCAAAACCACCTTTGATCCGTCATAAGACTGAACCATTTGCAAGTTATTGTAATGACAACCGTTAGTTACGACGGTTGTGTTTATGAGCTATAACTATGGAAATGCATGACCAAAATGGTTATGAACGACTTACAGAAGTGTGTTCCTGCTTATAGAGCAGAGATGGATGCTTGGGAGCTCTTAGAATGATCAGAGATGTGTGTTTTGTGTTGTGTGAATGTTATGAGCATAATGTGCTATTTATAGCCAAAGAAAGCACACAAGATCATCACAACTCAGTCTACAATTGACCATGGATCATGGGCAGGTGTCCCTAAGTGATATGGGTCAAGTGTAGGGTGCCCATGCCTCATTGATTGAGGTTTTGATCATTCAAAGGCTCCAAAAGGCAAGTAGTTACAACTTTCTGCATCTGGGCGCTTTACGCGACCCGCATGGGAGTTCCCATGCACTTTAACGCGGGTCGCCTGAGTTTAAGAAATCAGACGCGTAATTGAGGTGGCTCGCGGCCCGCCTCAACTTAATCTTAACCTTCACGCGGGTCGCGAGAGGTCTGTTTTTCAGATTTTTAAAATCTTTTGTCATGATTATCAGAATCCGGTAATTAATAACGAAATCTTTCGTAATGATTTACCTGACCTTTCGGTTTTGAAGGGGTAACTTTGCGGTTTGGCCCTCGGTTATTTACCGATAGGGGCCTCGTGTTATATACCCACATTATAAAGTCCCTTGTTAGTTTATTATTTATTTGGAAAGCCTTAACTTTCACTGTTGACGCTTTTAACCCTTCTCATACGAATTCGAGTATAACTTTCTCGTTTTAAGACGAAACTTCGCGGAATTTATATAGTATATTCTAGTGAGCGTATAATACTGTTACGAAGCCTTGGGAACGTTAAAGGGTCACTCAGAGGTATAATTAAACATGTTGACACAGTTAACCCCTGTAGTTCGTAATCTCTCACTTTCTTCCGCGTTTCGCTTCCGTACGATTTATGATTTATTCGTTTGAAGGTACAAGCATTTATTCAGGGTTATTATACAGTATATTTACCCTTGTTGACATTTATAACCCTCGAATTTATATACTTTCAAGGTTTGTCAAAATTTGTCCTTTATTTATTATAGATGCCACGTGTAATCAAATGACACGTGTTAACACATCATTGGACACAAAAATTCGAGGTGTTACAGATGGTGGTTTTGGAGTATGCTTTGGAAAACTGGATGGTGTGGATTTGGGTTTCCTTACTTTTCTAGTAAGATTTCTTTTTGGAACAGGATTTTGATCATCCTTTTCACCAGAACAACCCTGCTCATTCAGCTTCATGAAAGCTCTCTTCTCCTCATTCCACCTTGATAAATCCTATGCCGCTCTATCCCTTTTTACACTTATGATACTATCATCAAGTGCATTCTGGGTCACATCAACCTTCTTGCTTCCATCTGGCAAGGGAATTTCTCTGAGCATTGCATCTTTTTCTGTATCAAGATATAGCCCATTATCAATCCCTTTCTTTATCCACTCCTTAATTTTCTCCCACTTTTTGGCATTATCTGAGGGGATTTCATCAATGAAGAGAACTGTCGGAGGAGCAGTGCCAGTGGTTGTCAACAGATGGGCCTTGAGAGCCTTAATGCCATCCTTTGTATCCTTGTATCTAAACTCCATTGCATTTCGAGCTCTTGAACATGTTTGTCATGCTGCTGCTCAGCCATCTGGTGTTGTTGGTGGAGAAATGGTTGGAAAAGATTCCAGAGCTCATTTGTAACATCTGCTGGGGTTGGAGCAAGTGCTTGAGGTGGAACAACAGTGGATTGTACCATTTGAACTGTCAACAACTGATGCAGCGTATCTTTGATTTCTGCAACAGTGGTATCCAGTTTTTCAACTCTGTCCGTCAATTCCTGGTACTTTAAACCATCACCCAATTTAATGGGATCATCTGATTTCCCACTAGCAGTGGTTTTATCAGAAGTTGAGGTAGGGAGTGTACTCCAAACATCAACAACTGATGCCCCTTTTTCTTGGTACTGGGGTCTTCTTCCTTCAACACTTGATAATCTTTTGATGGAACCAGTGGTTAATATAAACTCACTAGCAGATAACAGAGGTGTTATGGAAAGAATTACCTCCAAGGAAGTCTTATTGATGTAACCACTGTCCAAGTGTAAACCTGTAGGTTCAACACTTATAGTGGCTGCTTCACTTGGAATACCACCAAGAGTTACTTGTAACTCAAGGGGTGTAACCTCCTCAGGTTGTGTTGGTGGGTTAGCAAAGATTGATACATCAGGCCCAGTCTTTTGTTGAGGTATATTCTCATGGACAGGTGATTGAGAAGGACTGGTTTGTGCCAGGTTCAGATCAATTGCATCCAACAATAGTTTGGTATTTGGTGGAATTGGGGATGTGAAGGTAGGTTTAGAAAGCGAAATTGCCCCGGGTATTGGGCTGTGGAGGATGGAAACGAGTGCTTCCAGAGCCTCATGATATGGTGACCCTTGTTGTACAACCTGTTCTTTTTGTG
This sequence comes from Helianthus annuus, assembly GCF_002127325.2. Classification (NCBI taxonomy): domain Eukaryota; kingdom Viridiplantae; phylum Streptophyta; class Magnoliopsida; order Asterales; family Asteraceae; genus Helianthus; species Helianthus annuus. Next base: position 32,210,856 of record NC_035438.2, read on the forward strand.
AAGAGACAGGAGGAGTTTCGGCTAGGGTTTGAGATATTTTTACCAACTACTGTGAGGAAGTAGCAGCAGTGGTTTGTTGTGACTTTTGTGCTGTCATAGGCAGTTGCTCTGGTATCTCATCCTCCAGAGTTGCCTTTTTTATGGGTTTGGGGGGTTTTTGATTTTTCTTTTTCGGTGGTTTTTTGGTGATTTTAGGTGTGGGTTTCAAGGCAGTTGTTTGGCTACCTTGATCACCTTGAGCAGTGGGCTCAGCAGCAGATACCTGAGGAGCAGTGTTTGTTGCTAAAATCTGCTCAGGCACCTCTGCTTGTGTTTTGCAAAGCGTTGACATTCTTGTAAATGTTTCAGACGTTAAGCATTTTATTTGAAAAGAGTCACCTTGATTTATTACCGCAATATCATTCTTACTGAATTTTTTCTCAAAATAATAACTTAAAAATCTTGGAAACAGTAAGAATGATTTCGTTTCAACATTTTTAACCAAATCATTGAAGATTACCTTGGAATAGTTAAAATTTTCTCCTTGTAAAATAGCATATCTCAAGTTTTGAATCTTCAGTGGTATTTCATTAAAAGAAGTGGTTTTATTTGAAACACACACGAGGAGGGTATGGAATAAAAATCTTGTTGTAGGAGGGAAGAAGCCTTTTTCTAAGGTATCCCTCTTCATCATTGTGTCTGCATACCCTCGCTCAATGAAGTCAATTTTAACTCGTTTTTAGGGAAAGAATTTGTACCTTCCTGATCAGCGAGCTGAAAGACCTCAGATATGGATTGCGGTGTTATTCGGACTGCTTTCTTCTGCAGAGTAGAGTTAATGGCTATGACATCTTCTCCTTGTTTTTCAAGGGTACAATTTTTCCAAAACTCTCTCTGAGTTTGCAGGTAAATGGGTGCATCAACGGTTAACAAAGTTTTGTACTTTGATGCGTTGATAATATCGAGGATGGAATAAAATGTATCGATGTTACCGGGTTTTGTGAGAAGACCCAGTAGATTATGAGACGGTTTATGTGGGATTTCAGTGGGGGTAGCCTTTTGAGAGGCCCCTTTGGAAGATTTTGCGGATGATTTCGATTTTGTCATTTTGAAGATGAGAATCGAAGATGAGATTGTGGAGAAATTTGATGGAATGTGATGGAAACTGCTTTGAGAAGAGAACTTTTGAGAACTCAATTCGACAGTGAAACCCTGTTTGGGTTTTGAAAAGGGGGTTTTGTAGAGGAAGAGTGAATGCTGACGTGGTAGCGGTTACAAAAGGTCTGACCACTATGTACTGTCCGCATGCCATCCCCTGGTGAAATGAAGGACAGTACTTTTGAACAGTACATTTGGTGAAAACAACTGGTGAAGGCAGTAGTTGTAATGGTAATGGAGGACAGTGGATGCTTTTCACTATCAGTAGATAGCTCAACAGTGGATACAACACTGATTTTGACCATCAGTGGTTATCAAAGGAAAATGAGAATAGGGGATGACTTTCAGCAGTGGACAGACTTTTGTAGTAGCTCAGACTTTTGAACCCATCAGTGGTTATGGCAGACTTTTAGGATTTTAATGAAAAATTCATTTTTAGCTATTTTTAAGGATGGGTTTTTGATTTTCTGAAAACATTTTAATGCTTTTATTCATAGAAAAACAAGATTTTGCCTGTTATTCCATGTTTAGCATGCCAATCCTAGAGATCAAGCTTTCAAAGGTGGATGTGTCTAATGCTTTGGTTAGCACATCTGCCAGCTGATCCTTAGTTGGAACATGATGCAGAGAAATCAAACCTTTTTCATAGCAATCCCTCACATAGTGATGTCTGATGTCGATGTGTTTGGTGGTTGAGTGGGAAACTGGAATTTTGATGATATTTTCTGTTGCCTGGCTATCCAACATGAGTGGTGTCTTCAAGGCAGTGATACCAAAATCCAGTAACTGATTCTGAAGCCAGAGCAGTTGGGCTGTACAGCTTGCAGCAGCTATATATTCTGCCTCAGCAGTGGATGTGGAAACAGCTGCTTGCTTTTTTGCTTTGCCAAGACACTAAGCAATTGCCTAGGAGTTGGCACCCTCCTGAAGTGGACTTCCTTGTTTTGTCACATCCGGCAAAGTCACTATCTGAGAAACCTGAAAGCTCAATTTTACCATCAGCTAGATACCAGATACCAAGTGTGGGAGCACCTTTGAGGTATCTGAATATCCTTTTTACAGCAATAAGGTTTGACTTTCTAGGGGCTGATTGGGATCTTGCACAGACACATGTTGCAAATATGATATCTGGTCTAGATGCAGTTAGGTACAATAAAGACCCAATCATGCTTCTATATAAGGTCTGATCAACCAAATCATCCTTTTCTTCAGACATGACCAATTTATTGGTTGCAATGGGTGTACTACATGGCTTACAATCAATCATATCAAATTTCTTTTAAAAGTTCTTTGGCATATTTGCCTTGATGGATGAAAGTACCATTTTGCAACTGCCTTACTTGGAGACCAAGAAAGCACTGGAGTTCACCCATTGCACTCATTTCAAACTCAGCTGTCATGAGTTGCCTGAACTCTTCACACATTTTATTACATGTGCTTCCAAAAATGATGTCATCCACATAAATCTGGACAATCATCAAATCCTTCCCTCTCCATTTAAAAACAGTGTTTTATCAGTCCTGCCTCTGGTGAAACCAATGGAAAGTAAAAAGGTGGACAGAGTTTCATACCAGGCCCTTGGTGCTTGTTTCAAGCCATACAAAGCTTTATTTAGCTTGTAGACATGATCTGGATTAAATGGATCCTCAAAACCTGGAGGTTGACAAACATAAACCTCCTCTTGAATCTTACCATAGAGGAATGCACATTTGATATCCATTTGATACACCTTGATGTTGTGGTTGACTGCAAAGGCCAGGAAGAGTCTGATAGCTTCAAGTCGTGCTACAGGGGAAAATGTTTCATCATAGTCAATACCCTCTTCTTGTCTGTAATCTTGAACCACAAGCCTGGCTTTATTCTTGACAACAATACCCCTTTCATCAGTCTTGTTTTTGAAGACCCACTTTGTGCCAATAGGACTTACATTCTCTGGCAGTGGTAAAAGCTCCCATACTTGTTGTCTTCTGAACTGTTGGAGCTCCTCTTGCATGGCTTCTACCCAGCTGTTGTCTTTCAGTGCCTCTTGGTACTTGACTGGCTGATGGAGTGATAGAAAACCAACAAAAAGACAAATATTTTGGGACTGCTTTCTTGTGAGCACCCCTTCATTGATGTTGCCAATGATTTGATCTGGTTGATGGGATTTCAAGAAGATGAGCTCTCCTTGGTACGGAATAATGGCATTGAGTGGTGAGGGCTGCAGATGTGTATCATCTGAGTTAACCACTGCTGGTGACTTTGATGACCCAGCAGTGGCTTCAAAAGGTGGTGGCATAGGAGGTAAAGGCGTGGACACCTGCTGACTTTGATCCACTGTTTGAGGACTTTTGTCAGCAGTGTTTGATGAGGTGGAAGCACTGGTTAAAGGGCTACTTTGGTCAACAACTGTTGAGGTAGTAGTGGTTGAGCTTTGACAACTGTTTTGAACAACTGATGCTTTTCCTGTTGAAGCAGACTTTTGAGGAATGATGATCTCATATCCATAGTCTGGTGATGAATCTTCTGATGGACCTGCACTGTTAGTCTTGACAGCAGTATTTTCAAAAGTGAATTTTTCAAGATCAAACAATTCTGCAGGATTTTCAGGGATTTCATTGAAGAAAGTTCATTGAACTTTACATTCAAAGTCTCTTCCACTGCTTTGGTCCGTGTATTAAACACTTTGTAGGCCTTAGCAGTGGTTGAGTATCCTAGGTGGTATCCCATATCAATTTTGGCTGCAAACTTTGAGATAGAATCTTTTAAGTTTAGAATGAAGCATGGGCAACCAAAACTTTGAAATATGAGATTAATGGCTTTATTTTATACAGAATTTCATAAGCAGTCTTTTTGTGCCTGTGGTTGATCAAAACTCTATTTTGGACATAGCAAGCAGTGTTTACTACCTCTACCCAAAAAGTTAATGGCAAACCTGAATCTGCAAGCATGGTTCTGGCAGCCTCAATCAATGTTCTGTTCTTTCTTTCAACAACCCCATTTTGCTCTGGTGTTCTAGGGATCTTGTACTGCCTTACAATCCCTTTCTTCACACAAAAGGCATCCAACTCCTTATTTTTGAATTCTGTGCCATTGTCACTCCTGAAGACTTTTACTGGAAGGTCAAATTGCTTTTCAATCTGTGTCACAAATTCTTGCAAAATGCCTGCAGTCTCATCTTTTGAGTGTAAAAAGAAGGTCCATGTAAACCTAGAGAAGTCATCAACAATAACCAAGCAATATCTCTTCTTTTTGAGACTCATGACTTGCACTGGGCCAAACAAATCCATGTGCAGCATTTGCAAACACTGGGTTGTTTTGGACTCTTCAATGTACTTAAAAGAGCTTTTATGTTGTTTTCCTTTTAAACAGGAAACACAGTGTTCAGGACATGAAAACATTTTTTGTGGTAAGCCTCTTACTAAGCCATTTTTTTGAAATTTCATTGATTGTTTTGAGATTTGTGTGTCCCAGTCTTTTGTGCCATAGCTCTGTCTCTTTGTTAGAGGCAGCTGAGAACAGACAGGCATCAGCTCTGGGACACTCTCTTGACATGTCAACAACATAAACATTGCCACTTCTTTGAGCAACAAGTTTTGTTGAGCCTTTCTTGATTATCGCTTCAATCTTACTAACCATTTCTGGTCCAACAATCCTACAACAATCCTTTGTGAAGAATGAGCCAAACCCTTTATCACTCATTTGAGATACACTCAGGAGGTTGAATTTTAGATTGTCTATAAGATTGACATTTTCAAATTTTACATTTCCAGATTGAACTGTACCAGACCCCAGAACTTTCCCTTTACTATTATTCCCAAAGGATATATCACCCCCTCCATGGATTTTGAAATCTTTGAGTAGGGCTTTACATCATGTCATGTGCCTGGAGCCTCCACTATCTACATACCAAAGACTATCTAAGCATGCAGAAGCTCCCTGCACATGAAGTAAAAGGATTAGTTCATTAAGGTCTCCAAAGCCAATAAGGCTTTGGATGGGGTCTCAACTGTGTCTGGGATGGAGGCAGCTGTATGGACAATGGTTAGGTCAGGGGTTTGAACATTTTTGATAATGTTTTTCTCTAACCACTGTTGGGGGTCTTGACCCATCATCTGTTGATAACCAAAAGGATGCCTGTTCACTCTTGGTTTAGAGGGCTTTTTGTAAGCCTCATAAACGTGTGGAATCCTTTGGTATGATGCTTTGTCCTTGCCTTTTCTGAAATGATTGGCTGGAGGTGCATCAGTCACTTGTACATCCCTTTGAACAGATGTTTGGTTCAACTGTTTTGTGACAGCAGTTTGGATAGGGACAAACAGTGGTTGTTTCTTGGTGAACTTGACAGATGATGTTGATGGACTCAAGGATGTTTTTGCAGTGTACTCATCTTTTTTATGTCAAAGTTTTTGAGATACACACATTCTTGAGTTTTGTGATTATCTTTACCACAGATGGTGCAGCTTTCAGCAGGTAAAATGATGCTTGTTTTGTTTATATCATATGCTTTTAGATGAAAACAATCTTTTGTGCTGAAAGCTGCACCATCTGTGGTAAAGATAATCACAAAACTCAAGAATGTGTGTATCTCAAAAACTTTGACATAAAAAAGATGAGTACACTGCAAAAACATCCTTGAGTCCATCAACATCATCTGTCAAGTTCACCAAGAAACAACCACTGTTTGTCCCTGTCCAAACTGCTGTCACAAAACAGTTGAACCAAACATCTGTTCAAAGGGATGTACAAGTGACTGATGCACCTCCAGCCAATCATTTCAGAAAAGGCAAGGACAAAGCATCATACCAAAGGATTCCACACGTTTATGAGGCTTACAAAAAGCCCTCTAAACCAAGAGTGAACAGGCATCCTTTTGGTTATCAACAGATGATGGGTCAAGACCCCCAACAGTGGTTAGAGAAAAACATTATCAAAAATGTTCAAACCCCTGACCTAACCATTATCCATACATCCGCCTCCATACCAGACACAGTTGAGACCTGCAACAGAGTTTTGAACCTCTGTTGGGATATCTTTGATAGGAATGATTCTTGCTTTTGGAGCTTTAACACCATCAGTGGTTGTGAAATCCATTGGTTTGAAATTTTCCAGGATATCACACTCATCAGACCATGTGGGTTTAAATTGGTATTTCTCAATTTCCTCAAAAGTTGAGGATCCCACAGGTCTTTCCAGAGTAATTTTGTTACCAAGTTTGTCGGTTATTTTAACCTTTTGGCCATTTTTGTTGGTTGGAATTATCTCAGTTGAACCAGCTTTTTTTTCCAGCAGTGTTTTCAAGATCATCATATTTTCTATGTCCAATATCAAATTTAACATTGCTTTCAAGCTGTTTTGCAAGCATAACCTCATACCCTTTACAAAACTCCACCCATCTTTCACAGGTGATCTGGGTAGACTCTAACTCCTTTTTGCAAACTTGGTATTTTTCTACCATAGTTTGGAGTTGAGTTTTGGTTATGCTCTGCTCTTCTTTTAAACTGCTGATTTCTTTATCCTTTTCAGCCAATTTGTTTCTAAGTTCTTTTAATGACTTTTCAAATTTGACCTCATTAGACAAGACTTTATCCCTAAGGTTTTCATTCACCTCTTTAATGTTAGCAAATGCAATAATACAATTGTCTGAACACAGTTTTTCAAGAACTTGAGGTGATACCTTAGCAGCAGCCATCATGGCACAATCACATTGATGATCATCTTCTTCATCAGCTCTCTCTTCTTCCTTACCAGCTTTCTTCAGATCTTCTTTCTCTTTGTCATCTTTGGACCAAGGGTCGGTTAGTGGTTCAACCAGGATTTCTGAATTTTCTTCTAGCAGTAGTTCACCAGCAACTGCAGTAACCACTGCTTCAGCAACTTCATCCACTGTTTCAGCACTTAGCTGTTCACCTTCAGTTTCAACCCCTTCTGGTATTGACTCTAACGCCGTCAAACAAAATTCATCATCAAAAGTATCATTAGAAGCATAGAGAGCAAAATTTTCATCACCAAGTTCATCAGGCATGCTGCTCCAATCAACAAAGCCTTGTGTGAAAAAGCTTTGTTGATCTGGTTGTGTCACTGTTGGAGCAGCTGGTTGAGGTACAACAGGTTGCACTTGGGCCTGAGGAACAGGGGTTTGAACACACTAAATTTGTGGAACAGTGGTTTGAACATAATGCACAGGCACAGGGGTTGCAGCATAATGAGCAGTGTTAACATGTGCTGCAGGGGCATATTGGGTATAGTGCACAGTGTTTTGTTGTTGTGGTCTAGGGTTTGAGCCAGGGTGAGTAATTATGGGACCTGTGGTTTGACTCCTACATTCCCTAGCAAAGTGACCTAGCCTATTACACTTGTAACACTTGATTTTCGACTTATCCAACCCCACCCTTAAATTCCCATGAAGCCCTGGGAATTTTCTCCCTGTTCTTTTGTAGAATTTGCTTGTTCTAACACTAAGCAAAGCCAATTGATGCAAGATGTCCATCTCTTCTAAGTCAGTGGGATCAAAATGTTGCAAATCATTCAGCTCAAAGCACAAATTATCTGACATCTGATTTTCAGTATTTGCAGTGAAAGCATAATTTGCAGAGTGAGAATCAGAGTTGACAAAATTACCCCCAGCAGTTATGTCAATAAAGTGATCATAACTCTGATCCTTACTACTGCTACCAGATTCTTCCTGACCAAACAGAGCTGTGCTACCAAATGGATAGTCATCAGCAACTTTCCCAGACTCTTGCAACTTCCTTTTCTGGTTTAACTCCCTTTCATAGGTCAGGAGTCTACCATGGAGTTGGGTCAGTGTCAGATCTATGAACTCAGCTGAATTTCTGGTGACAAAAGCAATTGTGTCCCATTTTTCTGGCAGTGATCTAAGGAACCTGCTATTTTGGGTTGCATTTGGAAATGTAACCTTAACAAGCCTTAGTTCACTGATGAGACAACTGAAACGTTCAAATTGTTGGGTTAGTGACTCCCCTTTGATATGACAAAATGTTTCATACTGCTGATTCAGAATTTCCCTGTTGTTTTCAATAACCTCTTCCGTTCCTCCGAATTGTTCCTTCAATGCATCCCATAATTCTTTGGCACTGTTACAATGTAACAGCCCAGCATAGATTTCGTTGGGTAGTGCAGAGGCTATGATGCTAAACGCTTTGGCATCAAGTTCGAACTTCTGAAAATCCGATTCAGTGTAATTTTCAGTTGGTTTAGGAACGAACTTTTTAGTGTCCTCTGCGCTTGGCACTATAGGAACATGAGGATCGAAAACGATAGACCTCCAACATCCAGTGTTTTGTTGAGCGAGGATGTGACACATCCTTCGCTCCCAGATGTTGTACTCATTTCTTTTAAGCATAGGTGGTTTAAACAAAGAGCCAATGTTATTTTTATCATCTTGTGATTGCGAAATCTTTCCGGTTGTTTTATAGGCACTGATTAATCAACTTTATCGGTGATTAAACCTTACTCTCTTTTTCAACACAACAAACAAACTATCAGTATCAACAATTTCGAGCTGAACTATTTACGTCAAAATGATTGTTAAATCAAATTTGACTGTCCTGGCTCTGATACCAATTGTTAGGATCTGAGTTTGGATTGATTGTGATTTGTGTTTGAATTTAGATGGACAAATGAAAGAGTAGTGCAGCGGAATTTAAATGGAAGCAAACTTTTCACAATCAAACAGAAGAAATGCTTTCAATCATACATTTTCACCACTGAATCAAATGATTAAATTTAATTTTAAACTCTGATTACAATGTATGTATGATATACAAACTCCCCCTCAGCCCGAGCTCAGTGTTTGTTCGTACAGAGTACTGTTCTATTTATAGGCACTTGCAAACCACTGAGCATCTAAGCTGGCGTCACCATGAAAGTGACATCTAACCTCCTAACAAACTCTAACCTCTGATCTACACAAACACTGCTATGCTAACTACTGATATTACATTTCAATACATAAAGCAAATATAAACTGCTGCTGCATCCTTCCACTGCTGTGAACCCAGCAGTACTTGTCATGATCAGCAGTGCTTGAACCATGGCAGTAGATTGAGCAGCAGAGCTTTAGTTCTTCAATCAGACTTTGTCTTGAGCAGTAGTTGTAGGTCAGCAGTTTGCATGATCAGCAGATAGGAGGTCAGCAGATGTTGAAACCACTTTCAAGGGGAGAGACTTGCAACCAAACATCTGCTTATTCTGGATCCACTGCTCTGATCCAGTTTTGGCTTTTATTATCTGTTCCTCTGGTAGGGTTCAATCCCAACAGTTAAAATACGCATAAACACGTTCTAGAATCAAACAATCAAAAATAAAATAAAATTTCAGAATTTAGTCTGTCGCGTGTCACGCTAGACCTCGTTCATTTCGTCGTGTATCGCGAAGGCTCTCGCGTGTCGCGCCAAATCCAGTGGATCCTGTCGCGTGGCGCAGGGGATACGGTTTTCCAGCAAGTGCAGGTTTTTGACCTGCATTTCCTGCCCAGCTCTGAATTTTACCATTCCAACTTCAAATGCTCATAACTTTTGATCTGAAGGTTCGTTTTAGGTGATTCTTTTTCCTACACGTCTGTAATTTAATTACCGACGTGACAATTACATTTATACCACAATTTCAAGTTACGGACCGAATGTCTAAAATCACTATGTAATTAATCAACCCACCAATTTATACCAATTTCGCTACCAATGAGATAGTAACCTTAAGGCGCTTATACCCAACATCCGAGGCTTAATATCACCGGCATTTCATTACCAATCCTATGGCTTCATGCTCTTGTGATTGTTAACGCCAAATGCTAACTGTCAAAACACTAACACTACTTACTACTCAATTATTTGACCCGTTTGGCTCATTTATGGAATCCTCCATTTATAATGACCACCAAACGCCTCTTTATCTGATCTTATCCTATTAATTCAAGTAGTGAACATTATCACCTCAATCGACATAAGCCTCTATTCTAGAACACGACTATACATGGTTTAAATATCAAAATTACTTAATGTAACGAAACAAGGTACATACCTTCAAAGCACACCCTTCAAACGTGCGTCAACACCGGCCTGTCCGCTCGACGCTCCGGCTTCCTTTCCTATAGAGTTCAATCACGTCACATTTAGAACTCTTTGATTCACATATAACGCATAGTTTACCAACTAGTGCAAGTATGCGTTTTTGTTCATATTTCAACATTTAGCCTTCTCTTAGGCATTTTTACAAACACTTTAATGGCAGAATTTTACACAATTCATTATGAAGTTCATAACTTGTTATACAGTCGAAATTAACATCAATCGGACAATTTCATACTAAATTTTAACATCAATAACCAGAGCTTACTTCATAAAATCAGATTACACTAGAACAACAACCAAAATCCTAGTGTTTTATCAAGCTCCCACAAAACCCACTAATCTCAAGAACTAAACATGATTTAAAATACGCATGATTTAAACTCATAATTGTCTAGGGTTCACTCCTAGACACAATATTGTTCCTATTTCATCAATATATCATTCATGCAACAACAATTTTCGAATTCTTTAAGTTCATTCAGAAATTCAACTAGAGATTTCCCATAAAATTCACATACCTTATGACCCCTTTTCAGTGGTGATCATTATTTCATGCTCGGATTTTGATTTGGAACTGATTTTGACCTTCAATTTGAGAGATTAAACGTGAACTAGGGTTTGTGAGGGTTCTCCTGGTCGCCCCTGTGCTTCAATCGATCCAGACATACACACTTGTGTGTGTTTGGGTTTTTAATTTTTGTTTAAATATTTCATGTTTCAATTTTAACAACTTTGGCCCCTCTAAAATTGTTTAGTTCATGTTTTAAGTGTTTTAACCCACTTATAAGTCACTGCAAGACTTTTACCTAACTAGGTTATTTTTATTCCTAGTTAGTTCTTTTGTTTAATTACAGACATAAAATTATAATAAAAGAGTTATATTTTCGGGGTGTTACAAGTCCACCCCCCTTAAAAAGGTTTCGTCCTCGAAACCGGAAACACGTACCAAATAATGTCGGGTAGAGACGCCGCATCTCCTCCTCGGACTCCCATGTAGTGTCTGAACCCTTTCTATGCTCCCATTTGATCTTTACTTGATCAATTTTCTTATTCCGCAAATCTTTAATCTTCCGGTCTAGAATCTCAATTGGTCTTACCGCATAGTTAAGGCTATTGTCCACTTCGATATCATCGTAGTGGATATAAGCCATTTCCTCAGCTAAGCACTTACGGAGTTGTGACACATGAAACGTGCCATGGATTCCGCTCAGCTCGTCCGGTAATTCAAGGCGATATGCCACCTTGCCAACCCGTTCGATGATTTTAAAAGGCCCGATAAACCTTGGGCTTAGTTTCCCTCTTTTTCTGAATCGGATAACACCCTTCCATGGGGAAACTTTTAGCATAACCATGTCACCTACCTAAAATTCAATCGGTTTTCGTCTTTTGTTGGCATAAGACTTTTGTCTGTCTTGGGCTGCTTTCAAGTGAGCTCGAACCACGTCAATTTTCTCGTTAGTGGCTTGGACAACATCTTTATGGGCCAGTTCACGCGGACCCACTTCACCCCAACACACCGGGGTTCTGCATTTCATACCATACAACACCTCATACTGGGCCATGCCGATGCTGGCATGATAACTGTTGTTATAACAGAATTCTGCTAACGGCAAATACACATCCCAACCGCCCCCGAAATCGATAATACACGCTCTCAGCATGTCTTCCAGTGTCTGTATCGTTCTTTCATTCTCTCCATCCGTCTGAGGATGGTATGCAGTGCTGATAAAAAGTTTCGTTCCCATCTATTCTTAGAAATCTCGCCAGAAGTGTGAAGTAAACTGGGTATCCCTGTCCGACACAATAGATACCGGTACCCCATGTCGTGCCACTATTTCGTTTGTATATACTTCCGACATCTTTTCCGAAGTATATGTCTCACGTAAAGGAATAAAGTGAGCACTCTTCGTTAGTCTATCCACGACCACCCATATAGCATCAAATCCTCGGTTCGTTCTAGGCAGTTTGGTCAACAGGTCCATGGTGATATGTTCCCATTTCCAAACTGGAATTTCCAATGGTTGCATTTTCCATATGGCTTTTGGTGTTCTGCCTTGACTTGTAAACAAGTCAAGCACTTCTCTACATACTTTACAACATCTCTCTTCATTCCGGGCCACCAATAGTTTTGCTTTAGATCATTATACATCTTGGTTGCACTCGGATGGATAGAATAACGGGATTTATGAGCTTCATCGAGTAGAAGCGTCTTAACTCCACATGAATTTGGGACCCATATTCTTCCGAATCGAGTCTTCAATCCGTTGTTACCATACGCCAAATCATTCAACTGACCAACTATCCTTTCCGTTTTCAAGTTTTCATCTTTTATCGCCTCGGCTTGTGCTTCTCGGATACGTTCAAGTAAACCCAAGGTTACAACAAGCTGCATCGACCGCACTCGTATTAGGACATAGTCCGTTTTCCTGCTCAAGGCATCCGCCACAACATTAGCCCTTCCGGGGGTGGTAATGTATTTTGCAGTCATAGTCTTTTACCGTTTCTAACCATCGCCTTTGTCGCATATTTAACTCCTTCTGATCGAAGAAGTATTTCAAGCTTTTGTGGTCAGTAAATATGGTGCAGTTTACTCCGTATAAATAGTGCCTCCATATTTTTAACGCAAACACCACCGCCGCCAATTCGAGATCATGCGTGGGATATTTCTTTTCATGCACCTTTAATTGCCTCGAGGCATAAGCTATCACTTTGCCTCGTTGCATTAAAACACACCCGAGCCCCGAATGTGACGCATCCGAGTAGACTACCAAGTCTTCGACTCCATCCGGCAATGTTAATACCGGAGCGTGAGTTAGCTTCCCTTTTAGCGTTTGGAACGCCCTTTCTTGTTCAACGCCCCATATGAATCTTTCCTCTTTTCGAATTAATTTAGTTAACGGGGAAGCAATCTTGGAGAAATCTTGAATGAATCTCCTGTAGTATCCCGCAAGCCCTAAGAAGCTTCTAATTTCCGAAGGGTTCTTCGGAGGGCTCCATTTCGACACGGCCTCTATTTTTTACGAATCTACCAATATTCTGTCGGCACTTATGATGTGGCCGAGGAATTGCACCTCTCGTAACCAAAAGGCGCACTTTGAAAATTTTGCATACAACCTTTCCCGTCTGAGTGTCTCTAGCACCTCCTTTAGATGATGCGCATGATCCGCCTCACTTTTCGAATACACTAGAATGTCGTCGATAAACACGATTACCAACTTATCCAACATTGGCTTGCAAACCCGGTTCATGAGGTCCATGAAAGCCGCGGGTGCATTCGTCAACCCGAATGACATCACGAGGAACTCGTGATGTCCGTATCGCATGCAGAAAGCCGTCATCTGTACATCCTCTTCCTTGACCTTTAATTGGTGATATCCTGATCTAAGGTCGATTTTTGAAAACCAATTCGCACCTTGTAATTGGTCGAATAAATCGTCTATTCTCGGAAGATGGGTATTGATTCTTTACCGTGAGTTTGTTTAACTCCCGGTAATCGATACACATTCGCATGCTTCCGTTTTTCTTTTTCACAAATAGTACCGGTGCGCCCCAAGGAGACACACTCGGCCTTATAAACCCTTTATCGAGCAAGTCTTGAATTTGCGACATTAACTCTTGTAACTCCGATGGCGCAAGTCGGTACGGTGCCTTGGCTACGGGTTTCACGCCCAGAACCAATTCGATTCCGAACTCTACCTCCCGTTCGGGTGGTAATCCCATTAAGTCTTCCGGAAATACATCTTCGAAATCATGTACCACCGGTACGTCCCCAATCTTCAGTGGTTCTTTCTCGGGTTCATTTGCGTATATCATAAACGCTCTACATCCATGCCTCATGAGCTTGTGAGCTTTCAACATCGAGCATATCATAGGATTGCCTCCTTTCTCACCATAGATGGTAACGTGTTTTCCGCTCGGAGATGTTAGCTTTATCTCCTTACGAAAACACACAACCTTCGCGTGGTGTCGGGATAACCAATCCATCCCGACCACCACTTGAACTTCTCCCATCGACATTGGGATTAAATCTATTGAGTATCCCTCATCATCAATCTCAATTTACAACCTTGACAAACGTCACACACAATGAAACTTTTATTATCTCCTATTTCAACCTCTAATGGCACAGATAATTTTGTCAATACAAATGAAGGATGTCGAATAAATCCATGTGAAACAAAGGATTTATTCGCACCCGTATCAAATAATACATGTGCAGGAATCGAGTTTATTGCGAATATACCTGAGACCACATCGGGTTCTGTTTTCGCTTCAGCCGCTGTTGGTTGGAAGGACCTGGCCTTCGCCTTTGAAGTTTCTGTTGGAGATTCTTTGGTGTCTTTCTTTCCAACCAAGTCCGGGCATTCGGACTTTTTATGGCCCGGTTGGTGACACTTGTAGCAAACAGAGACCTTTCCCGGACATAACGATGCGGTGTGCCCCGTCTTCCCACATATGGGACACGGTTTGTCTTTGAAGCGGTACTCACCCTTGTGCCCCTTTCCACATACCTTGCAACTCGGCGATCCACCCTTCGCATCCGTCTTCTTCACCGACTCAGTCATTCGAGCCTTCTTTGTAGGGCTCGGATTAACTTCCACTACCCTTCGTTCACCCCTCTCGATTTGTTTCTTCAACTCAATCTCCTGCTCCCGGGCGGTGTTAATGATTTCCGTGAGGGTTTCGTACTTGGAAGGAGTCATAAACTCTCGATATTCAGCACTTAACATGTTGTGATAATAATATATTTTTTGCTCCTCCGTAGTCACTAACTCATCACAGAACCTCAGCTTATCCAAGAATATACCCGTGATTTTATCAATCGTTTCACCCCTTTGTCTTAACTGGATGAACTCCTCTTTAATCCTGTTGATGACCGCCTTGGGACTGTGATGTTTAAGGAATGGTACCTTAAACTCGTCCCATGTCATGACCCTTGCCGCTTCGGCTCCCATCTCTTTCTTTTTGTTATCCCACCAGTCCTTGGCTTGACCCCTCAACTGACCCATTCCATAAGCCACAAAATCGCTCACGTCACAGTGGGTCCTTTCAAACACCCCTTCAACATCACTTAGCCATCTTTGGCATATTATCGGGTCAACCTCCCCGTTGTAAATTGGCGGTTTACACACGATAAACTCCTTGTATGAACAACCCTTACGTTCTCCGGATTTTTCTTTCATAAGGTTGACATTGTCTTCCAACCTTTTAACTCGTTCTTCAACTAACGATAGCACTGTATTTTGAATTTTGTCTATGAAACCGGATAGACTACCCTCAATTGCCTTCCCCACTTCTTCGGCAATTACCTTTTTCATTTGTTCGGTGACTGTCGGCACCGGATCATTGTCACTCCTTTCCGTCATCTTGAAATTGAAATGTTTACATCAATTATTAAACATTTCATTTATAACATAGCTTTATTTGCTTCGGTTTAGCCAAGTTCGTAACTTGCTTTAACCGTTCTCATTTAGTGCACTTTCCGGGTTTGAGTGTGTTAATACACTCTTCCCGTGCACATTAATTCACATCTCCTTTTCTCACATATGATAAGATCTACTAAAATAAATAATTAATTCTTACCGGATGATCGATCAAGCTTGAACCGAACACACTTTGTTGACAACCTTGAGCTCTGATTACCAACTTATAACACCCGTCTCATTTAATTAGGATTTTTAAAGTAAAATACGCATTTTCAAAAGCAAATACTTCATTTCTTAAAGTTAGACAAAAAGGAAGTATTTACAATAACAGAATTCGAGTTAATTACTAACTAGTTTCAACATCCCAAAATGACAAGTGAAGTGTTTACAAAATAGACATTATATTCAACAAAGTTAAATAGGCGTGGAAGCTTCAAAAAGTTGTGTTCGGTTCTTGAAATCATGCTTGATTGCCATCCGGGGTGAGACCAATATCACCTAGTGTCAAAACCACATTAAATATTAGTTTTGACATTGTTAAAATACGCGTAAACAAGTTCTAGAATCAAACAATCAAAAATAAAATAAAATTTCAGAATTTAGTCTGTCGCGTGTCACACTAGACCTCGTTCATTCCGTCGCGTATCGCGAAGGCTCTCGCGTGCCGCGCCAGATCCAGCGGATCCTGTCGCGTGGTGCGGGGGTTTTCCAGCAAGTGCAGGTTTTTGACCTGCATTTCCTGCCCAGCTCCGAATTTCACCATTCCAACTTCAAATGCTCATAACTTTTGATCCGAAGGTCCGTTTTAGGTGATTCTTTTTCCTACACGTTTGTAATTTAATTACCGACGTGCCTATTACATTTATTATACCACAATTTCAAGTTACGGACCGAATGTCTAAAATCACTATGTAATTAATCAACCCACCAATTTATACCAATTTCGCTACCAATGAGATAGTAACCTTAAGGCGCTTATACCCAACATCTGGGGCTTAATATCACCGGCATTTCATTACCAATCCTATGGCTTCATGCTCTTGTGATTGTCAACGCCAAATGCTAACCGTCAAAACACTAACACTACTTACTACTCAATTATTCGACCCGTTTGGCTCATTTATGGAATCCTCCATTTATAATGACCAGCAAACGCTGCTTTATCTGATCTTATCCTATTAATTCAAGTAGTGAACATTATCACCTCAATCGACATAAGCCTCTATTCTAGAACACGACTATACATGGTTTAAATATCAAAATTACTTAATGTAACGAAACAAGGTACATACCTTCAAAGCACACCCTTCAAACGTGCGTCAACACCGGCCTGTCCGCTCGACGCTCCGGCTTCCTTTCCTATAGAGTTCAATCACGTCACATTTAGAACTCTTTGATTCACATATAACGCATAGTTTACCAACTAGTTCAAGTATGCGTTTTTGTTCATATTTCAACATTTAGCCTTCTCTTAGGCATTTTTACAAACACTTTAAGGGCAGAATTTTACACAATTCATTATGAAGTTCATAACTTGTTATATAGTCGAAATTAACATCAATCGGACAATTTCATACTAAATTTTAACATCAATAACCAGAGATTACTTCATAAATTCATATTACACTAGAACAACAACCAAAATCCTAGTGTTTATCAAGCTCCCACAAAACCCACTAATCACCTTCATTGGGATTCATGGAATTCACAAGAACTAAACATGATTTAAACTCATAGTTGTCTAGGGTTCACTCCTAGACACAATATTGTTCCTATTTCATCAATATATCATTCATGCAACAACAATTTTCGAATTCTCTAAGTTCATTCAGAAATTCAACTAGAGATTTCCCATAAAATTCATATACCTTATGACCCCTTTTCAGTGGTGATCACTATTTCGTGCTCAGATTTTGATTTGGAACTGATTTTGACCTTTAATTTGTGAGATTAAACATGAACTAGGGTTTATGAGGGTTCTCCTGGTCGCCCCTGTGCTTCAATCGATCCAGACACACACACACACTTGTGTGTGTTTGGGTTTTTAATTTTTGTTTAAATATTTCATGTTTCAATTTTAACAACTTTGGCCCCTCTAAAATTGTTTAGTTCATGTTTTAAGTGTTTTAACCCACTTATAAGTCACTGCAAGACTTTTACCTAACTAGGTTATTTTTATTCCTAGTTAGTTCTTTTGTTTAATTATAGACATAATATTATAATAAAAGAGTTATATTTTCGGGGTGTTACATTATCGTCTCAATATCAACATTATTGGAAATTTGTGAAAATAGTAATTTTTCACAAATATAGGAAATGTATTTTTCCTATTTTTGGACTAGAAATAAATATAAGGAACTAAGGTGTTTTTATATATTTATTTGTAGGTTTGTGTTCTATGTTGGAACTTGGAAGAGCTTCGCAACGAACTAAACCACATCCAAAACGGAGCTAAGATGAATGAGATATCGATGCTCAAAGTTTGGTGTTTGAAACATTGAATGCTGAAAAATTGGGAAAATGGCACCTTGTCCCACATAGGAGGAGAGAAGAAACTTAAAGGGGTATTTAAGTGGGAACTCTCCATCCTTATTGTTTCATGGAAGCACACACTAGTGTACTCGCGAAGGGTGCCTAACTCGCAGCGATGGGCGCAATGTGGCGCTTGGATGGCGCACTTCGCACGCTCGCAACGCCGCAAGCCGCTTGAGAGCCGCATTTGTATTTTTGACCGCGTGCGCGTGGTGGAGCACAGGGGCTGTAAGGACCAGGTGGCTAGTGACATGGCATGCAGGCACACGGGTACATGGTGCATGACCCAGGTGGGTCTTCGCGCAGTGGCGCATGACGTGGCGGATGAGAGCGTCCACGCATGGGGCATGACCAGCTGGCGTGCGTGCTGACGCATGGACTGATGTGACGTGCGCGGCGCACCGGGTGAGCCAATACGGCGCTACTGTGTGGCGTGATCGTATAGGCTCACTGGTGACGTGGCAAACGAGCGCATGAGCGTGCAGACTAGCAAGCGCATGAAAGTGAGCCAAAACGGCGCACGCGCGCATGAGCGTGTAGACCTGCGCGCGCATGAAATTGAGCCAAAAATGGCGCGCGCGCGCGGAAGCTTCCAGACATTAATGACAAAGCAGTTACATTTCAGCATTTGAAACTGACGAGTCAACGGTTTTGACTGAGAATTAAATTGGCGAATTAAAGTGCATTGAAGACGTTTAATGCAATTTAATTCGTTTTTCAGTTTCATTCAAAGATCTGCAGTATAAATAGGAGGCTACCCCTGCTGCAGAAAACACACCGGAACTCACAGCTAATACAGATCTCTCCACAGCTTTTCTTCTTCTTCTTGTAGCAAGGTACACCTTCGGGTTATCGTCAAGTCCGGCAATGCAACTGCTTAGGCTGTTGTATCTTGTAAACAAACGAGTTCTCTTGGGAGACTTGAAATTCGTTTTAAGGGACCCGTGTCTAACACGATCCTCAGCCAATAATCTTTTTATTTTCAGTAATCTTGTTCTTGTTTATAAAGTATTTCAGTTGTAATAGTATTGTAATTTTCAGTTTCATTCTGTTATGTATTTGTAATTCAAGTTAATAAAAGTTTTATTTATTTTACACGAACGGATTCCTACAAACATTTAGCATGATAATATAAATTATAGCCCCATAACTTAAAACAAATATTTACCATTTTTTAACACTTACATACCTTTTAGTTCTACTTTTAAATTTTCATATTTGTCTAAGACTTAAACCATTAGTCATATAGAGATGATGACAAATATCCAACACAATAATTCTACTTTCAAATTTACATATTTGTCAAAGACTTGAACATATAGACATTATGACAAATTTCCAACACAAATTAATGCCGTTAGGCCACGTGCATTTTGGTAACAAATCTTAACTACCATTACTAGAAAAGCAGTTTAAAACTTAGTTATTTAGTAAAGATTAATCAACATACTTTATATTTAAAAATAATTGATGGAAATTGTAAGCACCAAGCTTGAGACAATGATCCATGAGACCATCCTTGTTTGCGCCCCCTTGTTACAAGGATTAGTGCCCAACCCCCCATGTAACCCAGCTGGACCATGGAAACCGAGTCTTCGTCCTACGTGTTGTGTGTCGGAATATTTCGAAAAAGGGGTTTCAGAAACAAGAGTTTTTTATTTTTTATAAGCCACAACGACATGTTTTTATTATTTATTTATTTAGTATTGGATGGTTAACATGTAAATTCTTGAGCTCTATGTGAAATAATCATACTGCTACGAGCATTCTTGTTAATTACATTAGGCATTAGTTGCAATAAACCGACAAGCAACTGTATTTCGATTTCAATTTGTTTGGTGAAATTTTTTTAATAAATAATAATAATAAAATTTCAAAAAATACAATCTTTATTGTTATCAAAACTAGTTTTTTAGTATCGCCGCTTTGCGGCGAACGTCTTTTATTGTTTAGTCTGTGTTTACATGTGTTTTGAAATCACTACGAGCGCGTTACGCACGGAAACCGCTGACAAGAATAAAAGGAAAATATAGAAAAAAACACTAAAAGATAACAAAAAGAAAATCAACCAAAAAAGTTGTATGGTAATAATGTTCGTATGAAACCTGTGGTCAGAAATGAGCAAATGATACTGGGTACGGGTACCGAATTTCCCGAACCGAAAGATCTTAAGTACCAATTCGGAAATTCGGTACGACTTTTGGCGTTCCTGGTACCGGTTCGCTACGGTTTTTTACCTTCATATACAGGTACCGTAATTGGTATTTTCGGTACCAGTACCGATTCGGTATTGGTTGGCACCGAGCTCATCGCTACCCCTGAAACTAAAAAAATCATTAAAAGTTGAAGAAAAAAAAAGTTGCACGATACCGTTGTTGTTCATACGACACCCGTGATCAGGGATAAGCAAATGGTACTGGGTAGCAGTACCGAATTTCCCGAACTAAAAGATTTTCAAAATCAATTCGATACCGACTTTTGGTGTTTTCTGTACCAGACTGTTGTCGGTTTTTACCTTTATGTACCGATAACCGTACTTGTATTTTTGATACAAGTATCAGTTGACAAAAGCTTATCTAACTTAAAAAGTAAAGAAAATAATAAAATTATTAAAAGAAACCATATATATTGTTATTATAAATTCTACTGTTCAAATCATTGTATTATTAATATACAGGAGAATACCAGAAGAATTTAAGATGAAACTAAAATGTAGGCCGGCTAGGGGTTGTGCGAGCCGCACCTCAGGCCGAGGCCCGATATTTTAGGGCCAAAATTTTAAAATTTTATATATAAATATATACTTTTAAAAATGTGAAACCGAAAAATATATTGGACCCTATCTATTAGAATTTAGAGATATTAGATTTAAATAACCTTAACTTTCATCAATTGTCGATAGCACTTCCAACTTTTGATTTGTACCACACCACTCTCAACATTCAACTTATTGGCCGACAGCGCTCCCAAAACTAACTCAACACTAACCCAGTTTATTGGCATCAGCTGTCACGTCACCAAACTAGTGCCACACCAGCTACCACCTCATCAAAAAAAGCCAAATCTGCCACTTAGCTTCCATGTCATCTAAAAAAACCAAGTCAGATGCCACGCCAGTTGCCACACCATCAAAAAATTTCACGTCACATGCCATGTCAACACACATGTGTCACATCAACAAAAAAACTAACTGAGTTAGGGTTCATTTAGTTTGGGAGTGCTTCGGTCAATAAGTTGAAAGTTCGGAGTGGTGTGGTACAAATCGAAAGTTGGGAGTGCTATCGGCGAGTTGGTGAAAGTTGAGATTATTTAGATCCAATATTCCTAAAATTTCATCTTACAATCTATATAATGTAATTTATTGTACTCTTTCATATCTATTATCAAACTTCGAGTTAATTGCCAAAATCGTCCCTGAGGTTTGGGCAAGTTTGCCATTTTCATCCAAAATGACACTTTTGTACCAAATTGCCCCCAACGTTTGTAACTTTTTGTCATTTTCATCCAAACCACTAACTCAGTTTATTTTTTCTGTTAAGTTGAGGATATTTAGATGAAACTGGCAAATATGAAACCACAGGGACGATTTTGGCAATTTACTCAAACTCTTTTAAATTTCTTTTATTTAATTATTTTGTTACATATAAAATAAAATAGAATTTACATGCAATTTTTATATGAAAAAAATAATAGCTTTTTCACATAATTTTTATAAATTTTCATCCAACCACTAACTAAGTTAATGTTTCTATTAAGGCGAAGGATGTTTATTAACTAAGACAGAAATTAATTTCTAATTTTTTTTATAGATCAGTTTTATAAAAATAAAATCTACTTAAACCTCTAAATTTTATAAAACTAAATTGCTGGTAACCTTATTGAAAAAGGTCAAATAAAAAAAGCTTATCATATGTACCAAGTTTGTAATTCATCTTCTACTCTTTTAAATTCGCTCCTAAGGAAAAACAGAAGTCCCCCCCCCCCTCAAACAACGCATCGTTACCAAACCTTAAAATTACTATACCGATTAGTTGCCGGGGCCAGACGAACGGGATATTAGTTAAATAGCGCTATTTAGGTCTCACTAACCTCACATCCTGCCTTGAGTGGACGGGCGTGAACTAATAGTCCTCGGCAACCGTCAATGATGATAGACATTGACAAACGAGGCAACAACAACTTAAGTGCGATAGTTTCGGTATGATTATGGAGTTTAGTAGCTTTTATTATGGGGTAGCTCCCCATGGCATGGTATAAATGAGTAATTTAACAAACAAAAGTTTTTGGAAATAAAACTGGAAAACTGTGAACTCGTGAACTCGCCAACTTTATATTGACACCCTACTGCATGCTTTGCAAGTTGCTCGT
The DNA here is from genome assembly GCF_002127325.2 of Helianthus annuus. Taxonomy (NCBI): domain Eukaryota; kingdom Viridiplantae; phylum Streptophyta; class Magnoliopsida; order Asterales; family Asteraceae; genus Helianthus; species Helianthus annuus. Next base: position 32,233,390 of record NC_035438.2, read on the forward strand.
TACAACTTTGGACGAATATTGCAATCGGCTGGAGTGTGTGGCTTGTAAGTTTCATGTTAACATAAAATTAAAAGAACTTGTGGTTTTAAATTATGATGGGTTTTCTTTACATTTCTGCTGCTAAATTAAATTGTGTTTTTAGATATTTAAACATGAAAACTAATTGTGTTAATTGGGAAAATTATAACATACGTAAATGGTTCAACATGATTAGTGGTTAGGATCCTCGTTAGTCACACGTCTCGCCGTAGTACTCCGCATGTGGATTTTGAGGGTGTGACAAAAGTTGCCACCTTTTGTATTGACGGATTTTCTTCATTTTAAAAAGTTCTATATATCCTAGAACTTTGGCAGGAATATGTATAAAACAATGCTAATTAGTGATTACGTGTAGGTTTGTGCCTTTGGAAAAGACTCATTTGGGGAAGTAGAGTAGGAAGTTTAAGGAATTATGGCAAGTCAACACTCCTCAAATATGGAACATAAGTTGCTATCAGATGCATCCATCTTTCTACCCAATCCCTGAACAAGATGGAGTTTTGATATTTCATTGTACTCCTAAGTTAAATGAGTTGTTTTTTGCTTTTAAACAACTAATGATTTGCTATAGAATGTGAAGAAATTTGATTATACCTTTTAAAAGTTAGCACGAATTATTAGATGTTCCAGCCATCTATCCATCCCCTAAATATAGAGACAACATTAGAATATCACATTCCTACCCCTTTGAACCCCCCACATCTCCCTTAAATATGGCTACATATCTTTCATTATTCGAACACGTGTAAAATATAGAGTCATCAATTGTGTTATTTAACTGAGAGTGATGTTTCATTTCTTCATCAGTTTACTTGATTACAATTGTATGCAAACAGCTTTCAGACATTCGACACAAAGCCCAACTTTAAAACAATTAAAACTATTAGTTTTCATCAGTACATGTACATAATTCATGGTAGGATATTAACTTGGTTATAGATTTTTGGCTAGAAAATTATGTGTGATGGTTCTTTTTTATAAATACTTTTAAATGGGTGTTTACTCATCCCTTGATATTGTGATTATGTATTTATGTTATTTATAGTTTAGTATCAATTATAAGTTTATAACCGTACCCAGGGTGGTTTGTTTAGTAGATTTTTATTAGAGTTAACCACATGGATTGAAATGGTTATGAAAAAATCGTAATTTTTAAACTAATGGACTAAAATAGTGATTTTTGCCAAATCACAGGGACGAAAACAGTAATTAACTATTTTTAATATATTCTTATGTCTAAACAACTTAAATTGTTTAGCCCGTATATTACACGGGATTCTAACCTAGTTAGATTATATAATTCTATAATAATTTTGGGTTAATAGACAAACTCAAAAGATTATTTGTTCCTTGTATCAAATATTAAACTTTAGAGTTTAAAAAGTGATAATCTTTATTAGAAAAATTAACAAGTTGATCAGGTTTATTAACAATCTAATATTTTTCCGGATAAAACCGTAGTAAAAACAAGAATAATACAATCAAACCACTAAAATAATTGGATCGAAGATGCTCGTTTCACAAAAGTTTATGAACCAAATCAAAGAAAATAAACCCAGATGTCGAAACTATAAAGGTCTATAGCCGGACATGATGGCTAAAACAATCAAGTCTAAACAAAACATAGAATTAACAACGTACAAAACCAAAATTACTTCCCAAAATCTGAATTCTTGCTTCTCTTGATCTCGAACTCGAAGTCCACCCTCCAAAAATCGAAGTCGCCAGCCGTCAAATGATGTCCTCTCCCCTTTGTTCGTTCCGGTTGTTGCTTTTTGATGTGTAATCTTTTTTTTCTTTGTTAGCAGGCCGAGAGCCCAAAATGCCAATTCATTGTTCGTTGACCCAAGTTTCCAAGACACAACTTTGTGGCAATTAATTTCTCTTTTATTTTTTTGTTGTTTTGAATGGCCAAAACCCAATTATATTAGTCACACAAAATAAATAACTTCATCATCCAGCCATTGTTCTTTAACTCAACATTTGATTTGCTAGCACAATTTAGACAACCTTTTAATGATTGCACACAATCACACCGCCCCTACAATATCAACAAAAAAACAAACAAAAGTAGATTCCATTCCACAAAACAATAGTTTCACAAAATAATGAGGTATGACACAAAACAAGAGTTTCGTAAAATAATGAGGTATGACTCTGAAATATGCATATGTGGTGAAATTTTGATATTAATACGCTATAAACACGTGTCTAAAATTGCAAATAACACCAACCAATGATGGGGCCCCTCACAAATCACCCATTACAAAGACTAAAAGATTGGAAGGTGTATCAAAATTCTTCCTTTTTGCTCTTTGATCTTGGTTCTCTATTCAGTTTGATGTTTGAAAATATTTAGAGTAAAAGGGTGAGTTTGAATGGAAGTCAGAAAGAGGAATGTTCTATTTATAGGAAAAACACAATAAACAAAGCAAACTAGGACTCCTAGCTTGGCGGTCGATCTAGCAATCTGTTGAAATGTCCATCTCTATCTTCAATTTAATGCGAACATATAAATCATATTAATAATTTCTAGGGGTTTATCATTGATTTTGAGATGAATAATTAATTTGGTTTATATGTTTGTATGACTAATGGGTTGGGAGATAAGCTAGAAGCTAATGGACCTGGTGCTGAGTTCGTGGGCTTACAGATCTAATGAGTAAAGGGCTTGTTGAGTATGTGGGCCTAATGGGCTACAAGTATGCTGCTGCAGGAATGAGTTGCGGACAGATCGGGCCAAGTCTCCTTCTCCGGGTTTTCTATATAATGAACTTCCTTTATTCAAGTCATAAGAGAGAGTCGCATTATTGAAGAGATTTTATCATGGTTCCTTTTTCTTCTCTCACTTAGGGTTTGATAGTTCATATTGTTCTAGTTTGTCTTGTGTTGATCATAGTTGGTCTTGTGTTGATCATTGTGTAGTTGATCTGCTGGTGGGTTGAAAGGTTATTTTATTGTATTTCATTACATCAGTCAGATATTTTTCGTTTACTTCTCTCTTATTTCTTCTCTCAGTAAACACTTGGGGTTTCATAGATTCTTACTGATTTGTCTTGAATCAGTTATCTAGAGTCTGAGACTCTGTGTTAGTGCTGAGATAATCTCATGGTTGAGAGTTGATTGAAAACTGTATGTTTTGTTCTTCTTGTTTGTTGTAATCGTCAAGGTTCTTTCAATAATGTTAATCATTGGTTCCTGAAGCTTCTTGTGTTAATTGAATCTCTTATACTTTTTTGACATAATCAAAATATTGACTGTTTAACGACTGGTTTAGTTGTTTTGAGTTGGAAACGCAGTGAATTGTCTCAACCACAACTCATTTTCATAATCTTTTCTGAGTCTGAAAAGGATAACATTTTAACGCTTCATGATTTTTTTAGAAATATTGTACCGGTTAATCAGGTTAAAGACAGAAAATTTTGAAAATAACCAGTTAGTTAACCTAAGAGAACCGGTTATTAACCAAACAAGTTAAAAGTAAAAACCGATTACAGCACTAGAGCTAAAGTTAAAAGTAAAAACTGACTACAGCAATATCCGGTTAGAGCAAAAGTAAGAAAATAACCAACATCCAGTTAGAGCAAAAGTAAGAAAATGTCCAATGGTTTGATTAATGAAACTCGTTAAAACTAGTTTGTGCACCTCAAGCCTATACCTATCGGATTAAAATAATGAAATCGCCCCCACCTGTACAAATTATAAATGGTTGGGGGCGATTTCATTATTTTAATCATCACACTTCTAGTTTAGCTATACAACATATTTGATGTCGTACAAATTGAATTGACATGGGCCGAAATGAAATGTCTAAACATAAAGCATATAAAACCTTAATCAAAACGCATAGTAAACCATTCAATAAACGTTTGGTTTGTTTACAACCCTAAATTATCTATAACAATATAACAACCAAACCAAGTATGACAAATAGTAAACCATAGTACATCAGCAGCTCAGATTTATGAACTTTAATCTCATTGATTTCTTTGTTTAAAAGAATCTCTGAAGTCTGACATGTGATTAGATTCATAATTCCTTAACGCAAGCACATATAAAAACAAAAAAAAAACAAAAATTACACAAATCAAAAGAAAACTTGACTACTCCAGTAGTAAAGAAAAAAAGAATATGGAGATCAGAAGTTGGTTAAAAAGTTGTCGGTCACGGTTAATTCAGAAACACGGACCAATTAATTACTCATCATTTCTCCAAAATAACAAAAACAATGAGTGTAAATTAACACTCAGTAAAATAACATTTGATTATATGTTGTTCATCATGATCATCATCATCAGAGACTTAAATACCAATAATCACGAACAAATAGTCGATCATTTTGTTGCAGTTATATTTCTCATCACTTGATGAACAGAACAGAAGACAACCAATTGTTGCAAACGTAAACTACAATAACACAGAGTAAACTTGTACCTCAATTCGATATAAACCCTAATGTTTGATGTTATCTGTTGAAAGAAAGTCGGTGGTGGAATTTATAGAGGGGTTGTGGAAAACTTCGATAGTAAAAGATGCCCTACTTACTAGAAAGTAAAATTGGGCTTCGGCTTAAATACATGGGCCTGCCTTTATAGTTCTGATATGGGCTTTTGCTATTATTGGTAACACCGTAACATCAATTCATATTTGATTGTAGAAACCTAAAAGGGTGAATAAGTTATTTTTAAAACTGATAACTTTTGTTTTAAAGAATTTTGTTAAAAACCTTTCTAGTTAACAATGTGATGATGCAATAAGCTTGACAAACACTTTTGCACTTGATGTAAGATTGGATTGATATAATCACTCAAAAATTTAAGAATATCAATAGTTTTCAAATGTGTGAGGTTGTTAATGAGGGACTGACTACTCAAATGGTAGACTTGTACATGGGAACAGTGGGGATGCAAAAAAAGGTAAATAAATGAAAGTTCTATATAATCATTTTAGTCATTCAATAATATATTATTTTCACTTCAAGAATATTTCACTACTGTTTTCTACTTCGCTTCCACCTCGCGTGACATGCGACAGATTGCAGTTTCGTCATGTGTCAGTTATTATCTGAGCTCGTTAGCATCTTGATGGAATGATGGCAATTATTAAAGGTGTTCAACTATAACAACCCAAATATAAACCGACACCCTCATAATGATTTTGACACCCTAATATATTTAAAATGTCTCAATATGTTTTTATATGCACCCCGTATGTGAAAACCGAGCCCAAAATACAATATAACATATAAAATAAATTAAAAACCCTAAATCTTAAGTTGAGGCGGGCCGCGTATGACCTCACCTCAACTTAACGCGGGCCGTATTAGGGTGTAACCGGACTCCGCTGAAATCCTTAGTTCATGCGGGCCGCGTATGAGTTCGTCTAAGTTCATGCGGGCCGCGAGCGTCCTAAAATCTGGCACGGCCCTGGGCCGCCACGTGGCCCAACACCCGGACAAGCTAGTGATGACCTAGCCAAGCTACGCATTGACCCAGCGTTGACGCGGGCCGCGTAAGCTTGGCCCATTCTTAACGCGGGCCGCGTGAAGACGCGATTACAGCCCTATAAATAGAGGGCAACGGGCCTTCAGTCTGCTCGTTCATTTCCTTTATTTCAATCTCAATTTCTGTAGTGGCGTTATTATACCCGGGCATTATACCCCCTAATTAGCGAGGTTCTGCTACGATGTAAGTATTATAACCCCTGGAGACGTATTAGATACTCTGCCCGATTGATCTAGGGTTCCGTAACGGCTGTCGTGGTTCTGCCCGACGTAGTCGTTGGAATGCCGTCTCGGGGAGGGTATTACTAATGTTAAAATGGGTTATTATACTAACACACGTGCATTTGTGTAAATTATAGATATTCACCAGGAAACCCTAAAGAATAACCTAAGACAGCAATGTGAGTTGATCCACTTTTTGTAAATCTTTTTGTTAACTGTTTTTACAAAACCTTAAATATTTCTTCATGTGAAAGACAGTTATTGAGTATTTGTAAGGGTACAATTATGATGGTATATTTGGGGTTTTGTATACAAAATTTGTTACCACCTGGGGAGAGGAGTAACATGACCATAAGTCAGATGACAGTACCATGGATGTTAATTGGTATTACCTGTAAACAAATGTAATTGCGGATGCGCCCTTAATACTGTACACTGTGAAAATGGTTTTATTAAAACTTCATTAATCTGGGATTCACTCACCAATATTTCCCACTGACAAAATGTTTTTAAAACGCGTTTCAGGTAACAAAATGTGAAAGCCAAATAGAAGCCAGCTGGACAGCACTGAAGGCTTGGAAAAGTGGCAATAAAGTTACCTAAGAATAAAATAGATGTTTTTATTTAATAAAATAGGATTTATTCCTATGAAATGTGTGTACTGAAAACTTGGGTTTTACCCATGTGTTTAATGTTATAAAACGTGGTGGTTTACTCTGATTAAATATTTCCTAACTACGGTCCTGATGAAAATTTCCGCTGCCAAATTGGATAAATAAACATGATACCACTGAAACTGGCTCACGACCGCCCGTTCCCGGTAACTAGGGATCGGGGGCTGTGACAGAAGGTGGTATCAGAGCTATGCCACTGATTCAGCCACAGAAGTGTTCTGCTGACCTCAAAAATTCAAAGTGTTAGGAAATAAATTACGGAATTATGTGCATAATTGTATTTTCTTGCTATGTGTTATCTGACTATCTGTTAGTTTACAATATGAGCGACCAAGGACCCTCTGACGCGTATCGTCAATTGTCTGGTTCGCCTAGGAGCGAAGGCACCTCCTCTTCTCAGCCTGCCCTCTCAGGGTATTCTGCTGATACGGAAGAAGGAATCTTTGTGTTTAAGGCTCAATCTGAAGAGCCATTTCCTCAGAAAAAGAGGGGATGGTTTAGTAGGGGAGCGCACGAGCGTAGGAAACGAATGAAAAAGTTGCAGGAACAGCGAGTGTTAGCCGCAGCAAAAAGAGAGACTGATGCTTATAATCAGGATATGCTCAATAGGGGTATAGCTAATATCCATATTTTAGCAACCACTGCTGCTGACCCAAACCTGGAACAAATGCTAGCACCCCAACCACAACCACAAAATCCTGATCAACCCATGGAAGTAGAAAATCAAATAGAAATGCCTGATTACAACCCGGAGGAGATACCTAGGGTACCTGCACCAAATCCTCTAAACCCAAACAACTACGACCCCTGGTGGGACGATGTTAGGGACTACGTGCAACAAAACCCAATACAGGAAAATGTGCCAATGCCCAACTTAGGAGCCTATCCAGGGTTAGATCCTCAAGATCCCTACAATATTAGTGATGCATATGTTAGGGAAATTTTAGAGAATCCATACCCGTACCAGGCCCCTATGCCTCCATATCAGGAACCCGTACCCCAGATTCCAAACCCAGTCCTAGAACCTGCACCCCCAATGAGTGCAGAAAATGTCCAAGAACTTAGGACTTTCGGTGAGGAAATTTTAGAAAGCAGTGAGAGAATGCGACAGGTGGGAGAACGCCTCGTATGGAAATACGACGAGCATAATATGGATTTTTGGATGAATCCATATCAGTGAATGTGATGGCAGGAACGGTAGTAATAATAATAATAATAAAATAATATATGTGTGTATGTGTTAGAAAAAAAAATACCCTACGGATGCATACTACTAGTATTGTAGCTTTACATTTTAGTCGGTATTGTAATTTTAAATTCAGTACTAGTGTGTAATGATGCATAATATACGAATAGAGTAAAAGTCGCAATGCTCGACGCTTTTGGTTAAAAGTGCGTGTCATGTGATTGGCTATATTCAAATATTATTTATGATATTAATATTTGGTAAATGAAATTCAGATGACCGACGAGGGAAATCAAGATAATCTGAATAACGATAACCAGAGTAACATTAACGTGGTTAACGAGAATCCGGACAACCATAACAATGGAAACCAAATGGATAATAGTGCCGTTCAACACATAGTGGCACAAGGAATTATAGATGCAATGCCATTTATTATTCAAACGGTTCAAGAAGCGAATAATAAAAGTAAGCATAGCAGTAAGCGACCAAGTGAACCGGAACACAGCGTGAACAATGGACCCATACTTCAAGAGCCCATTCCCAAAAGAAGAAGAACTATGCCATATGGTTGTTCTTACAATGAATTCTGGTCTTGTAAACCAATAGAATTCTCGGGCAATGAAGGACCCATTGCAGACCTACGCTGGATAGAGAAAACTGAGGCTGTTTTAAAAATAAGCAAATGTGCCGAAAAAGATAAGATAATGTTTGCTTCAAATCTGTTTAAAAACGCAGCCTTAGAATGGTGGAGCACTATCCTCCAGTCAAGAGGAAGTGATAGAATTTATAGGATGGAATGGGAGGAGTTCAAAATATGGTAGAAAGGAAATTCTGCCCTCCCAATGAAAAGGAACAGATAGCAAATAAGTTTCTAAATCTTAGAATGGTCGGGGTAGACAGTAAGGGTTACACTACCACATTCTTTGAATATGCTAGGATAGTACCAACCCTTGCATCACCTGAACCGGTATTAATCTCCCGTTACATCTGGGGATTAATTGGAGAGATTAGACATGTAGTCAAGGCAGCTAGACCCCAAACCATAGAGGAAGCTGTAGAACTAGCCAATACCTTGACTGATGAACTAGTGCGAACTAAAGAAGAAGACCAGAGAAGAAACCTATCTCAAAAGCTTACTCAAGAATTCCTTTCGGGGAATTTCAACCGTAGGAATGTAGGTTCTACCTCGGCACCATACTGCAAAGCCTGCAGAAGGAAGCATTCTGGAAGATGCTCTATTTATTGTAATTTCTGCAAGGCCCCAGGACACAAGGAAGAGAATTGCAAGAAGAAATCCAGTAATGGATTCTGCTACAACTGTGGAGAAAAAGGTCATATTAAGACAAACTGTCCAAAGTTAGCTCCAGCTGCACACAACAAGAACACTAAAAATGCTAGAGCATTCGTTCTAACTGCAGACGAAGCTAGGATGATTCCAGACGTCATAGCTGGTACGTTTTTAGTTAATGATATTTTTGATAAAGTATTATTTGACTTTGGTGCAAACCAAAGTTTTATTAATACTTCATTTCGCAAACTCCTAAATCAATCATTAACTAAACTACCACAAGAATGTCTAGTAGAGACAGCAAATGGAGAAACCGTTAAGATTTCTGAAATCTTGCAAGGAGCAAGAATAGAAATTTTTAATCAAAAATTTATTGCAAACCTTTACCCAATGAATCTAGTAGGATTTGATGTCGTGTTAGGAATGGATTGGTTAATAGCCAATAAAGCCAATATCTTATGTGATCAAAAGTCAATTCAAGTAAAATCACCAAGAGGTGAAAAGATCACAATTAAAGGAGATAAACCATCTAGATCCACTAAATTCATCTCTGTGATGAAAACTGCGAGTTATATAAGGAAAATATATATAGTGTATTTGATTTCTATAATCACTAACACTAAAGGAAAAGAATTAAAAGACATTCCGGTAGTGTCTCAGTTTTCAGATGTTTTTCCAGAAGAATTGCCAGGACTACCGCCAGACAGGGAAGTTGAATTCAGAATTCACCTGTTACCAGGGACAACACCGATTGCCAAAGCACCTTACCGTTTGGCACCCATTGAAATGCAAGAACTGAAAAACAACTAGACGAATTATTGGAGAAAGGATTCATACAGCCAAGCTCATCGCCATGGGGAGCGCCGATTTTATTTGTTAAAAAGAAAGACGGATCAATGCGTATGTGCATTGACTACCGTGAATTGAACAAAGTCACGATTAAGAATCGGTATCCATTACCGAGGATCGATGATCTGTTTGATCAACTTCAAGGAGCACGATTTTTCTCTAAAATCGATTTAAGATCAGGATATCATCAATTAAAGGTACAGGAAGAGGATATTCCTAAAACCGCATTCAGAACAAGGTATGGTCATTATGAATTTACTGTCATGCCATTTGGTTTAACCAATGCCCCAGCTGCATTTATGGACATGATGAACCGAATATGTAAACATATTTGGATAAATTCATAATTGTCTTCATAGATGATATTCTAATTTACTCTAAAAGTAAAGAAGAGCATGCAAAGCACTTGCACTTACTTTTAAGTTTATTGAGAAAGGAAAAGCTTTATGCTAAGTTTTCAAAATGTGAGTTTTGGTTAGAACAGGTACAATTTCTCGGACATTTAGTTAACCATGAAGGAATTCATGTAGATCCAACAAAGATCGAGGCAATTAACAAATGGAAAACCCCTGAGTCTCCAACCGAGGTTAGAAGTTTCTTAGGATTTGTTGGTTATTATAGAAGATTTATTCGAGATTTTTCTAGAATAGCCATTCCTTTAACTAAGTTAACCTGTAAATCTGTTAAGTTTGAATGGGGACCAAAACAAGAAGAAACTTTTAGAATCCTTAAGCAAAGATTAACCCATACACCCATACTAGCGTTACCAGAAGGAACTGAAGACTTTGTAGTCTATTGTGACGCTTCTAAGTTAGGATATGGATGTGTGTTAATGCAACGTCAAAAGGTTATAGCTTATGCCTCTAGACAACTTAAGAGTCATGAAGAAAATTATTCAACCCATGATTTGGAATTAGGAGCTATAATTTTTGCCCTTAAGATTTGGAGACATTATCTCTATGGTAGTAAGTTTACCGTTTTTACAAATCATAAGAGTTTAAGGTATGTCTTCGGGCAAAAAGAGTTGAATATGAGACAAAGACGCTGGATGGAGTTACTTAGTGATTATGATTGTGATATCCAGTATCATGCAGGAAAAGCCAATGTGGTGGCTGATGCTTTAAGTCGAAAGTATCATGAAAAGCCAAAAAGGGTGCGTTCTCTTAAATTAAATCTACAAGTAGATTTAAATGAACAGATTAGAAAAGCACAAGAATCAGTAATCAAGGAGGATACTGAAAAATTAAAAGGAATGATTAAGGAATTAGAACAAGGAATAGATGGAATTTGGAGGTTCCATAAAAAGAGAATGTGGATACCTAAATTAGGAAGTTTACGTCACCGTATATTAGAAGAAGCTCATAAGTCTAAATATACAATGCATCCAGGAAGTGATAAAATGTACCAGGATTTAAGGAAAAATTTCTGGTGGATAAGAATGAAAAAGGATATAGCAGCTTATGTTTCTAAATGTTTAACTTGCTCACAAGTTAAAGCTGAACATCAGAAACCCTCAGGTTTATTACAGCAATTAGAAATGCCAGTCTGGAAATGGGAATTGATAACAATGGATTTTGTTACCAAATTACCCAAAACAAGAAAAGGTAATGATACAATCTGGGTGATTGTAGATAGGCTAACCAAATCAGCTCATTTCTTACCAATGAAGGAAACCTTTAGTATGGAACAATTAGCCAAATTGTATGTAATGAAATCGTTTCTTTACATGGCATTCCTTTATCAATTGTTTCTGATAGGGATAGTCGTTTTACCTCTCATTTTTGGTCAAGTTTCCAAAAAGCAATGGGAACCAAGTTGAACTTAAGCACAGCTTATCATCCTCAAACAGAAGGACAAAGCGAAAGGACAATCCAGACGATGGAAGACATGCTTAGAGCCTGTGTAATTGATTACGGAGGTAATTGGGACGAACACTTACCTTTAATAGAATTTTCTTATAATAACAGTTATCACACAAGTATCAACGCTGCACCATTCGAAGCACTTTATGGACGAAAGTGCAGAACCCCGGTCTGTTGGGCAGAAATTGGGGAAAAACAACTATCTGGACCCGAGGTAGTACAAGAAACAACTGATAAAATCATTCAAGTCAAAGAACGACTGAAAGCAGCATGTGATCGACAAAAGAGCTACGCTGACAACAGACGTAAACCATTGGAATTTCAAGTAGGAGATAGAGTATTATTAAAAGTCTCTCCTTGGAAAGGAGTGGTAACATTCATCAAAAGAGGAAAGCTTAGTCCCAGGTATATTGGACCTTTTAAGATTATTAGAAAAATAGGAAATGTAGCCTATCAGCTACAACTGCCAGAGGAAATGGCAGGAATACATGATGTATTTCATGTATCTAATCTCAAAAAGTGTCTAGCTGACGAATTACTCGTAGTACCTCTCAAGGATATAGAGGTTAATGAACAACTCAAATTTATAGAGAAACCTCTACAAATTGAAGATAGGAAAATTAAGAATCTCAAGCACAAGAGACTAGTTTTGGTCAAAGTAAGGTGGGACTCCAAAAGAGGACCTGAGTACACATGGGAGCTCGAATCAGAAATGCAAAAGAAATATCCACACTTGTTCCAGTAGATCTCGAGGACGAGCTCATAATGAACCACGTATGTGAAACCGACACCCTCATAATGATTTTGACACCCTAATATATTTAAAATGTCTCCATATGTTTTTATATGAACCCCGTATGTGAAAACCGAGCCCAAAATACAATATAACATATAAAATAAATTAAAAACCCTAAATCTTAAGTTGAGGCGGGCCGCGTATGACCTCACCTCAACTTAACACGGGCCGCATTAGGGTGTAACCGGACTCTGCTGAAATCCTTAGTTCATGCGGGCCGCGTATGAGTTTGTCTAAGTTCATGCAGGCCGCGAGCGTCTTAAAATCTGGCACGACCTTGGGCCGCCACGTGGCCCAACACCCGGACTGTCACACCCCAACCGATGGCGGAAACATCGGGATGAGACGAACAAATTGCTCAAAACAACATAACACTAATTGTGACAGTATAATTTAAATTCAATTTCATAAATTCTAAAATGTCATACATTGTTCAAATAAACAAAACAAGATTCCAACATAGTTTATTTCTAGGTGTGTTTCTAATCCACCCTAACTTGATTCTTGAATTCTTCATCTATCAACCTGCAACATGTATTAAAATAACATCAACAAAAATGTTGGCGAGTATACAAGTTTGATACATAACATAGTAGAATAAAACAAGTTTTGAAGTTGCTCAATATCCAACATGAAGACGATGACACTAGCTACCACTTTTCAACATTGTTCAAGTTGCTTTCAAATATCGTTCAAGTTGCATGTAATGAAGTTGCACTCAAAGAGTGTTGAAGTTGCATTCAAATAAAGTTGTATCCAAATGAAGTTGCACTCAAAGAGTGTTGAAGTTGCATTCAAATAAAGTTGCATATAATGAAGTTGCACTCAAAGAGTGTTGAAGTTGTATTTAAATAAAGTTGCATATAATGAAGTTGCACTCAAAGAGTGTTGAAGTTGCATTCAAATAAAGTTGCATATAATGAAGTTGCACTCAAAGAGTGTTGAAGTTGCATTCAAATAAAGTTGCATATAATGAAGTTGCACTCAAAGAGTGTTGAAGTTGCATTGAATGAGGGGTTACAAGCATCAAATCGTTTCATGTTTAAATGTGGATAGAGTGTGATAAAAACAAGACTCAAGTGTTGTGAAATTTGAATATGTAATACATGTTGCACCCAAATGTGTTTAAAACGAAAATGGGTCATGTATACTCACCTTAGTTTGCGTTGCGTTTCTTGGTAAAGAATACGAGAGTGGATTGGATCCAATTGTTGCAAGAGAATGAACAAGAGCGATTACCCTAGACGTTTGGAATAATACATAACGATCTAATTAATAACTCTACGTTAAATAGAATTCCAATATTATTGTTTCCACCCTTTAGTTATTTAGAATATATAATTCATTATAAGTTATTATAAAAAGAAAATATAAAATTTATTTTATTAATAACTTATGATAAAAATAAAAAGAATTAAAATAACTATTACTTGATTTTGGTTTAAGCAAATCTAAATCTTTATGTGATAATATAAAAGAAATGAAAATAACTAAATATAAAAAAAGACCACGTCAACCGGGTTCTACGGATTGACATGCAGTGAAGATATAAGGGATTCAAAAGAAAATAGTTGCAGCGAAAAATAAGGGCAGCCGGGTTTCGTACCCGCGCCGCGACGCTTAACCAACACAGCTTTTTACCCAAAGGAAGGTCATCTTTAAATTTAAAAAAAAAAAGACAATACGTAACTCATAAATTAGTTGTTTGAACTTTGTGTAAAGTTAGAGTTATATATGTATCAACTGATGATCAAACGAGAAACAAAAGGAATAAGAAACATATACCGAAACGGCCTTCGACGTGATGAGTTCGTGACGTTGTTCCGGTGGCTTCGGGTACTCCGATGAATCGTCTCTTTCATTAGAGAGGAACTATACGAAACGAATAAGATGACCGATGAGTCCTGACATAAGCTCCGGCCGTGATCCTTCGTACGACTTCGGTTAAGCGAAAGGTGTTGCGTGAGGCAGAGGAAAGGTGAGAGATGTGTGTTTAGAATGGTGATCGAGTGGTGTAAGAGGTTGAGGTTGTGTCGAGAGGTTGTGAGGGTGTCGAGACGGGGTGGGAAATAGCGGATGGTTTGAGCGTCGGGTTTCGAGAGCCTCCGACACGTCGGTTTCTCCGGCGAACTTCAGTGGCAGACTATATTAACGAGAGAGGGTGTTTGCGAGTGAGTGAAAGGGTGTCGAATGATGATGAATGGTTCGGTTTATATAGTGTTCGTGAGAGCGTATCGAGTCGAAATCGCGACCATGTTCTTGATTGCTAATCAAAATGGAAACATGGAATGATTGAGCTATAACTTTGGAAACGCGGAAACCGTTGTCAATCACCGAGAATTCTGCAAGAGGAGAAAGGAAAGTCAACTGTAATGTTGCTGTCACTCGTTTGGGCGGCAAGATTTAAAAAGGAAATTCCGAGTTCGCGAATAAGAATTAAATGTTCCGGATAATGATCAGCGATGATTGTAACCCATCTGGTTAGTGCGCGTGTTTGTGAAGCGAAAGATCCGAGTTCGAATCCGGGCGGAAGCCCCTTTTTTTGTTTTAATTTCTCTTTAAGTTTAACCAGTTTCATTTTAACTCCTGCAGTTTCACTAACTGAGCTAACTGAGTTCCTTTAATATATTAACATTTATTTTACTAACTTTGTTAATTTAGATTAAGAAATATTATTATTATTATACTTTGTAAACTTATATATTTAAACTATAAATATTAATTTAAATCTTTTAATTAATTTAACTAACCAAGTTACTTACATAACCTTAATTCCAATCTTGAAATCTGACGAGGCTAACTGGATTATTATTTTTATAAAAAGAATAAAACTTTTAGATTAATAAAATAAGAAGAAATAAATAACCATTTTTTTTATAAACGGATTAAATTAACGATATCCTATCAACGATTATTTATTTCGCGAAAATTTCCGAGGTTTAAAGTTTAGGATCCGTATTTTTAAAACGGGTCGGATTTTAGAATATCCGTTTTTGACGGATGTTACACAGACAAGCTAGTGATGACCCAGCCAAGCTACGCGTTGACCCAGCGTGGACGCGGGCCGCGTAAGCTTGGCCCATTCTTAACGCGGGCCGCGTGAAGACGCGATTACAGCCCTATAAATAGAGGGCAACGGGCCTTCAGTCTGCTCGTTCATTTCCTTTCATTCAATCTCAATTTCTGTAGTGGCGTTATTATACCCGGGCATTATACCCCCTAATTAGCGAGGTTCTGCTACGATGTAAGTATTATAACCCCTGGAGACGTATTAGATACTCTGCCCGATTGATCTAGGGTTCCGTAACGGCTGTCGTGGTTCTGCCCGACGTAGTCGTTGGAATGCCGTCTCGGGGAGGGTATTACTAATGTTAAAATGGGTTATTATACTAACACACGTGCATTTGTGTAAATTATAGATATTCACCAGGAAACCCTAAAGAACAACCTAAGACAGCAATGTGAGTTGATCCACTTTTTGTAAATCTTTTTGTTAACTGTTTTTACAAAACCTTAAATATTTCTTCATGAGAAAGACAGTTATTGAGTATTTGTAAGAGTACAATTATGATGGTATATTTGGGGTTTTGTATACAAAATTTGTTACCACCTGGGGAGATGAGTAACATGACCATAAGTCAGATGATAGTACCATGGATGTTAATTGGTATTACCTGTAAACAAATGTAATTGCGGATGCGCCCTCAATACTGTACACTGTGAAAATGGTTTTATTAAAACTTCATTAAACTGGGATTCACTCACCAGTATTTCCCACTGACAAAATGTTTTTAAAACGCGTTTCAGGTAACAAAATGTGAAAGCCAAATAGAAGCCAGCTGGACAGCACTGAAGGCTTGGAAAAGTGGCAATAAAGTTACCTAAGAATAAAATAGATGTTTTTATTTAATAAAATAGGATTTATTCCTATGAAATGTGTGTACTGAAAACTTGGGTTTTACCCATGTATTTAATGTTATAAAACGTGGTGGTTTACTCTGATAAAATATTTCCTAACTACGGTCCTGATGAAAATTTCCGCTGCCAAATTGGATAAATAAACATGATACCACCGAAACTGGCTCACGGCCGCCCGTTCCCGGGAACTAGGGATCGGGGGCTGTGACATCAACAATCGTGTTCCAATGGATGGAGGTGGGAGATTGAATCTTGATGAACGGTGGGGCACAGTGGAAGATCTCACTGTAAGGTTTGACATAACCACCACAAAACTTAAAGAACTGTGTGCCTCGATTGCATGTGGTCATAATGGCTGCAGAAATCAAGAGGGTCATAACTACGCTATCACTCATCATCACACAAGTTATGATGGCGTTGATAGCAGTAGGAATGACCAATCTCTTGTCAATCGGAGAATTGTCATTCATGATGAAGGCTTTCCTATTGGTAGTTCAAAGATGAAAACTGAGATCAAAGAGGCCATTTCGCTAAAGGACGAAATATTTCAATTCAAGTGTTCCATTGACTATACCTACAAGGCCGAGACACATTTTTTTCTCGTGGTAACTAGAGAATTTGATGACATTGAAGTTAATGGCTTAAATCATGCGCTCACAACGGTGGGTATCAAGACTTCAAAAAAAATTATGATGGATGAAAAAGGTGAAAAGACACGACGATGACATGATTTATGAAAAGGTGAAGCTGAACAACACATCAACTAAAACTTTCTACTCCAAGAACTCGACGACTAGTTCTTTTCAAGTGAGGGAGAATGATGTGGGACCGACTGCTCAAATGGTAGACCTGTATATGGAACAATGGGAACGTGGGAAAAAGTAAAGTAAAGGAAAAAAATACAAATTTCACTCATTTCGAATTAGAGAATTAGAATTTGAAGATTTTTCTAGACTTTTAATAACAAGGAAAGCACTAGTTGTCACCAACTCATGCGATTAATTAGTTGTGAAATTAATTTTCTTGATTGATTGTCGCATTTAATTTCTTAGTTATCACATGAAAGACAAATTGCTAAAAATTCCCTACAAAATGTATTTGTTTTAGCCATGCAATAATATATTATTTTTCTTTTAAGGAGTATTTCTTTCTTGTTTTCTATTCCGCTTCTGCCTCGCATGACACAGGACGGATTGCACTTCTGTTGTGCGTAGATTGGTCAAAATATTAGGGAGTGGCGGCTTAAATACACAACACTAAAAATAATGAGAAAAATACACATGCCGTAACGTGATGCACTGACTATGGTGTGTTACACTTTTCACTCTAACTAGGTTTAAAGAAGTTCGCCGCGTTGCGGCGGCTTTCTTTTGTTATTTAGTTTGTGTTTATATGTGTTTTGAAATCACTACGAGTGTGTTGCGAACGGGACTGCTGACAAGAATAAAAAGAAAATGTAGAAAAAAACACTAAAAGATAACCGAAAGAAAATCAACCAAAAAAGTTGTATGGTAACGATGTTATTCGTATGAAACCTGTGGTCAGAGATGAACAAATTGTTTTGGGTAGCGGTACCAAATTTTCGGAACCGAAAGATCTTAAGTACCAATTCGGTACCGACTTTTGGATTTCCTGGTACCGTTCACTATCGTTTTTTACCTTCATATAGCGGTACCGTAACCGATATTTTCGATATCAGTACCGATTCTGTATCGGTTGGCACCGAGCTCATCCCTACCCTTGAAACTAAAAAAAGAAAAATTAAAAGTTGAAGATAATCAACAAAAAAAAGTTGTACGATACCGTTGTTCGTACGGTAACCGTGATCAGGGATGAGCAAATGGTACCGGGTAGCAGCACTGAATTTCCCGAACCAAAAGATTTCCAATATCAATTCGGCACCAACTTATGGCGTTTTCTATATTAATGCCGACTTTTACCTTCATTTACTGATACCGAACAGGACCGTACCGGTATTTTCGATACTAGTACTGGTTCGATACCGGTTGACACCAAGCTTATCCCAACCCGTGATATTAAAAAAAGGATTAAAGTTAAAAGTAAAGAAAATAACTATTGTTATAACATTAAAATAATAAATGTATTAAAAAAACTATCTATTATTATAATATTAAAATCACTATTAATTTCAATTCGTTATTAATATACTAGGTTATAACCCCGTGTATTACACGGGTTGAATAAATAAATTTTATATACTAATTAATAAAACAGTATATCTTTAAAAACCTTCTTTATTGCACGGGTTGAATAAATATAATTTTATATATTAAATAATAAAAAGTTATATCTATAAGAACAATATTGTACGGGTTGAATAAATGTAATTTTATATACCAAATAAAAAAGTTATATCTTTAAAACACGTGTATTGCACAAGTTGAATAAATGTAATATTGTTTACCAAATAATAAGAATAATACATCTTTAAAGACCTCATTTATTATACAGGTTGAATAAATATAATTTTATATACCAAATAATAAAAATAAAATACATCTTTAAAAATATGCGTATTACACGGTTTGAACAAATGTAATTTTCTGTACTAAATAATAAAAAATATATATCCTGAAAAAACCCCGTGTATTGTACGAATTGAATAAATCTAATTTTATACATCAAATAATAAAAGGTTATATCTTAAAAACTTCTTGTATACCAGTTAATTTTATATTAAGTTTCGTAAAACCTGTTTGACCCCCAACGTCTAGCCCAAACAATAATTTTTTAACATCTAAACCCCCGTCTTTTTTTTTCTAACCTTTCTGGCCCCTAACGTCTTTTTTTCTAACTCTCTTGGCCCCTAACATTTAATGGATTGGGTTAGTGTTAGGGCCAAAATGGTTAATCAAGAAGACGTTGGGGGCTCAGATGTTAAAAATAACATTTAATGGATGAGGTTAGTGTTAGGGGCCAAAAGGGTTAGAAAAGAATACGTTGGGGGCTCGGATGTTAAAAAATTCTTTTTTAAGCTAAAAGAGTAAAAGTGATATAACCACATGGGCCAAAATCGTAATTTACTCTAAATAATATTATAAATTAAAAGAAGATTAAACTAAATTATAATTATCTATAAGATATTAAACTAAATAATATTTAGTAGAAGGATTGTCTATAATTAATTAGAAAAGATTAAATTAAAATAATCTATACTATATAATAAAAGAAACCATTTGGAGGACACTTGTCATTCTCTCATTCAATTGATAAAAATTATTAATAATACTAATTATAATAAAAATAATATTTAATCTAATCTAATACAAATTCTTATTATTAATAATATTTAATCAAATCTAATAAGAATTCCTACGAATTCCAAAGTTGTTATTAACTTTCAAATAATTATAAAAAGAGTCAATTGCCAAAATCGTCCCTGATGTTTGGGTTTGTTTGCCATTTTCATTCAAAACAACTTTTTTTGTTCCATGTAGTCCTTCACTTTTGGGATATTTTGCCATTTTCATCTAACGTCTAAATTTTTTGCCAAAATCGTCCCTGAGATTTGAGATTTTTTACCATTTTCATCCAAATGTTTGATAGAAAAAATAAAGCAAATTAGATGTTTGGATGCAAATGGCAAAAATGTCCAAACCTCAGGGACTATATTGTACAAAAAAGTTGTTTTGAATGAAAATGACAAACATGCCCAAACCTTAGGGACGATTTTGGCAATTTATTCTTATAAAAAATATCCACCTAACATCACAAATGTTTCAGTTAAATTCATTCAATTAATTAATTTGTTTAACAATCACTATTATTATTATTATTATTATTATCTAATATTTTGTTAAAATAATATAAATATAAATATAATATTCAAATATAGATCATTGTGTAATTTTATCATCATACACGTGACTATTAGACATAAACTATAAAAAAATTAATGCCATAATCCCAAGTTAACATAAACATTCTGTATCCTCATTATTATTAATTTAGTTTGGAGAAAGTGTAATGACATATAAATATAAAAAAAAATCATAAACTATCATCGCAATCACTCTATCTATTGTGTATCGAGTATATACAACATATCCGTTAGTTTTTTTTTAAAAGATATAACTTTTTTATTATCTTATCTGGCATATAAAATTAGATTTATTCAACACGTGTAATGCACAGGGATTTTTTTTTAAGATATAACTTCTTTTATTATTTACTATACAAATTTACATGGGGGTTTTAAAAATAAAACCTTTTATAATTATTATTTGGTGTATAAAATTAGTTTTATTCAACTTGTAAAATATACGGGGGTTTCAATTATTTAATATATAAAATTATATATATTCAACCCGTGTAATACACGGGGTTCTAACCTAGTAATTATCTATAAGAGATGCTCTAATATGATGACAAGTGTCCCAAAAGTGGTTTCTTTTATTATATAGTATAGATAGGAATATATAGTAATAATATAGTAATAATGTTTTTTTTTTTTTTTTTTTTTTTTGTGAATGGTCAAAAATGATATTCCTTGCGTGATTAGAACTTTATCAATATGAGAATCAAAACAAATCAAGTGGAATTTAACTTAACCAAGAGAGAGATGCAAAAGCTAGAAGGGTATTGTTTCGTCTCATTTCCTGAGTATTCCTATTTTGTGTCATTTAAATTTTGAAAACAATCCTGTTAAGAAAGATTTCATTTGACACTTTAACAAATAAATATTGTAAAATCATTTATTGTAGCATTTTTATAAAGTTTTACATGGTTCTGAAAATGGTTTTTAGTTTATAAAATAAGGGTCAGTATTTAAAGAGAACGGTGAAAAGTGTGAGAACGGTGAGAACGATTTTGGTGGTGACATGTGGCATTGATGTTAAATTACACTAAGGGGTAATATTGTAAAAAAAAACCCACTTATATGAACTGGGTGTTCAAAATAAAACGCCATAAAAACACACAATTCAGAAAAACGCCAAACACTCAAAAGCTATTTTTTAAGCTATAATTTACAACAACTCAAAAAAACTATTTTTTTGAACGCTATAAAACACTCAAAAGCTATTTTTTTAAGCTATAATTTACAACAGCTAAAAAAAACCATTTTTTTGAACGCAATAAAAAAAACTATTTTTTTGAGCTATAAATTACAACAGCTCAAAAAAACCATTTTTTTGAGCCAGCTCCTAGTTAAAATGCCATAACAAAAAAAAGTTATATTTTCAGGGTCCAAAGTGTGACTTATAGTGTGAACAAGTGTAAACAAGTGTGAACACAAGTATTTAATTAGTTTTTTTTGAGCCAGCTTCTAGTTAAAACGCCATAACAAAAAAAAACTATATTTTCAGGGTCCAAAGTGTAACTTATAAAAGTGTGAACACAAGTATTTAATTAGTTTTTTTAGCCAGCTCCTAGTTAAAACGCCATGACAAAAAAAAAAAACTATATTTTCAGGGTCCAAAGTGTAACTTATAGTGTGAACACAAGTAATTAATTAGTTTCAAGCCAGCTCCTAGTTAAAACGCTATAACAAAAAAAGCTATATTTTCAGGGTCCAAAGTGTAACTTATAGTGTGAACAAGTGTGAACACAAGTATTTAATTAGTTTCAAACCAGCTCCTACTTTAAACGCTATAACAAAAAAAAGCTATATTTTCAGGGTCCAAAGTGTAACTTATAGTGTGAATAAGTGTAAACAAAATACCTAGTTAAAACGCCATAAAAACACCTAGTTTAGAAAAACGTCATGAAAATACCTAGTCTAAAACGCCATAAAACACCCAGTTCAGAAAAACGCCATAAAACCCAGTTAATTTTTTTTCGAAAAGTATATCAATAGTATACTCATTGGAAAGATAAAAAAAACGTTGAGTTTTATGGTGTAATTTTTTTCGAAATATAATCACGTATAAAAAAGTTATTGTCGTTTAAATATGATGGGGGAAAATGGTATGTGATTAGCATGTGCACCTTTGTTTGGATCTTTCAATTTTACCCCTCCTGATTGTTAGAAATATTAAACTAAGTTATGTTTTATGTAATTAATTCGTATTTTCAGACACATAAGTAGGTTAGCTTATTAAGTTAGTTAATGATATGATTATCAATGACCGGAAGATAAGCGGGAATCCAGTTTCAAATAACTGCAAATCGGTTACCCGCCATATCTTAACCGCCAAATGTTATGTATATATTAGAATTGCCGGGAACTATAACCGGTATCAAGACTTTCTTAAATTTCACTAAGAATTGTCCAACCCCTTTCTTTCATTCGATCATTGTTCTCAACCTGTCATGCATATCCATTTTGGTTCTCTTGCTTATGATAATATGGATTCTACTTATAATCCAAATATGTTATCAACTTCCGCTGCAAATAAGTCATCAAACTTCCAACAAAGTGGTATCAGAGCAACGAAAGGGAAGATGCCGATGACTGAACTTGAATCAATGTCCACCGTGTTGCCTTGTCAACACTGCACTGATGAAATGAAGAACAAGAATAAGAGATTTCAACGAGAGAAGACATGCTTCTATTGTCACCAACCAGGGCATCAAATCTACAAGTGTAATAAGAAAGAAACAGACGAGGCGATACAGTTAATCCGGCAAGCGGTGAATGTGGGCATACAGAATCAAAGAGAAGATTTTAGTAATCATCAAGAGATGATTGTAGTGGGTACCGAAGGAGGGCTATGGAGCGATATTTGGTACGTTAGTTCTGTATTTAAACACCATATGGCTGGAAATTTAAACGTGTTTAAACGAATTAAACACATAATCGGGGTTGATACTCAATCCGGGGAAAATAATTTCTTATTTACACGTGGGGTTGGTTCGGTTGAAATCAAAACCGGAAATGAAATCATGAGAATTCAAAGCGTTTTCTATTCTCCGGAATTAGATAGGAATGTTTTGAGTATAGATCAATTAACCATGCAAGGTTTCACCGTTAACAAGAACGGCGATACTTGCAAGATCTATCCTATGTTCTCTACTCCGGTTGATAATTCTATGAACGAAACAAGTGGGTTAACAAGAGAGGAAGAAATTGGGTTACACGAGAAACAGAACATTATCGAAGAAAACGTGCATGACAATGAATTTAAAGAAAGGTATCTAAATTCATATTTCGAAGATCTGGATCTGTCTTCACATGAACCAGATTGGAATATGATGATTGTCAAGAATATGGAATTTAATGAATTTGATGACTGCATTGCATTCATCAATTTATTAGATGATCGTGAATTTGTGATCAAGTATAAGCATATGCTTGATTCAAAGTTTGAAGAATTAGTTAAATGGTTCTTATTTAACTATATGAACATCACGAATCGACCGATTCCACCAGTTGCATTGCATAAGAGAAAGGTTAATCTACTAAGTTTATACTTGTTGGTAGCCGCGGATGGGGGATACAAGACTGTAACAACAGAAAACATGTGGCCTGCAATAGCGAAGGATCTGGGATTTAACTACGAAGACGGAGATTACATGAGAACTACATATGCCATGTATCTTGATATCCTGGAGTATTACTATAATTTCAATCAATTTCAAAGAAAAATGCAGGATAAAGAGGTCGTTGTTGAAGAAGGCAGGCTTACCGAAAGTCATCAGAAAGTATCAATAAATGCAGAAGATGCTCAACAAGGGTCTGCACAAGGATCTGCAGGAATGGAACAAGCTGCGTTGTTCACTCGCATCGATGATGAAGACTGGAGCAAAGGGAAGAGGAGAAAACGCTTCAACTTTGACTATGCAAGATGGGCTGTGGAAGAAGCAAATCAGAGCGTGCTGGATCGGTCTCGCAAACATAATCTAGTTTAAGGGGGTTATGTTAGAAATATTAAACTAAGTTATGTTTTATGTAATTAATTCGTATTTTCAGACACATAAGTAGGTTAGCTTATTAAGTTAGTTAATGATATGATTATCAATGACCGGAAGATAAGCGGGAATCCAGTTTCAAATAACTGCAAATCGGTTACCCGCCATATCTTAACTGCCAAATGTTATGTATATATTAGAATTGCCGGGAACTATAACCGGTATCAAGACTTTCTTAAATTTCACTAAGAATTGTCCAACCCCTTTCTTTCATTCGATCATTGTTCTCAACCTGTCATGCATATCCATTTTGGTTCTCTTGCTTATGATAATATGGATTCTACTTATAATCCAAATATGTTATCAACTTCCGCTGCAAATAAGTCATCAAACTCCTGATAGTTCCAAGACCCCTATTATTTACAAAAATGTCACCGCATCAATCTCAGCCACAAACCACTAAGAACTTGTGGCTGAGAATCGTTCTCACCGTTCTCACACTTTGAGACGTTCTCTCCTGATCCTGTTTCTATAAAATAAATCCGTGACTGATTATATTTTATACCATATCCTTGTTGTCTTAATGATCTTGCAATTTGTAAGTGACATGGCTTCTTGGAATGTTAACTAAAGTCTTATTAAATCGCCCATAAAGGCCGTAGTTGCCTTGCAATTACACTATGCATGTGATCGTGGTCCAACTACTTGTGCACGGTTTGGGCCAACTACTTGAGCATGGTTTGGAAAGTTGTACCAAAGATTGGCGGACGGTATCGTGTAACACCTTATCTGTCCAAACTAGGGAAAAATTTTAAACCTAATATCATACTTGAAATCTCGTTCCAAATGTTACGGATTTCAAATTTACCCGTTAGGTTCAGGTTCTTTTGCTATCCAAAACGGACCAACAGGTTTCAGTTGTCCATAAATGACAATTCAGGTCCCTGAAGTGAAGTGCAATCAATTGGACACGAGGTACAAAGTTTGGTAATTTATATAATAACCCTAACTTTAGACTCTTTGGTCCGAAGTTTTCTTGTTTCTTGTTAATAAATTCGTATTCTTTTAAAATCCTTGAACACAATATATAATAATGTAGGATGTAATAGAAAATCTTCAAGGCCATGTTGCGCGTCCTTGTAGTGACAAAGATGTCACACAATGGTTAGATTGGGAGCCTATCGTTGGTTACACGGTTTGAATGTACGAATGTAGCTTGTGAACTCAATCTCATATAGATCAGATGGTGTGTGTTAACCGTTATAAAAAAAGTTAGTTTGAATATACAACCATGTAAACTATTACATCATAAATAACAAAAAAAAAAAAAAAACAATAGAAAAAAAAGGGAAATACATGCAAGTATGCAAATGAAGTGATAAGAGAAGTGAGGTGGGGACTAAAATCAAAACAAGAGGCTCATATCTCCCCAAAATCTTTCTCAAGATAAGACCACAATCCTGAACATGATAACACCATTGGTTCTCACTTCCTATATGCTCAATTACACACATCTCTTCACAACTGTCTGTGTGATCACAAAGTTTTAATCTTCATTCTTCAACACAACCCACCACCAATGGCAGCCACACTATCCACCACCATGGCCATGCTTAACCCCAACTGCATGACCACCAACAAACCCTCAAAACCACTCCCCAACAAACCCATCTCTCTCCTCTCCCTCCAAAACCTACCAAAATCCCTCACCTTATCAAAACCAACCAACATCTCCCTCACCGGAACCGCCATCGCTGGAGCCGTCTTCTCCACATTGAGTGCTTGCGACCCCGCTTTCGCAGCGCAACAAATCGCCGAAATCGCCGAAGGAGACAACCGCGGGATCGCGCTTTTATTGCCGCTTGTTCCGGCCATTGCATGGGTGTTGTACAACATATTTCAACCAGCAGTTAACCAGATCAATAGGATGAGGACTAAAGGGGTGATTGTTGGGCTTGGGATTGGCGGGGGTTTAGCCGCTTCGTCTGGGCTTTTTGCCACGCCTGAGGCTACGGCTAGCGAATTCGCAGCCATAGCTGAGGCTGCTGCTGCTAATGACAACAGAGGACAGCTTTTGTTGATTGTTATTGCACCTGCTATTCTTTGGGTGCTTTACAACATCTTGCAGCCTGCTCTTAACCAGATCAATAAAATGAGAAATTGATTAGATACATCATAAATGGGGTTGTAATTGCTTTTCTTGATCAATGATCATCAACTTTTCTTGTAATATATAAATCTTCTTTCTTTTTCTTCTTCCCTATTTCTTATCCTCAGTTGGCTTCAATGTTTGGCATTTGGTTTCTACATTTTTAATCATTTTGTGTTTGGTATATTTATTTAGAATAAAAATATTGGATGAGCTTGGCTAAAGAAACACGCTACACACTATCCAACCATTGACCGTCATACGGGCCATGTGATGTCATATGGCTGTATAATGTTATACGAGTCGTATGACAGGAGAAAAATGGCCATATGAGTCGTATGAGGGCTCACATGAATGTTCGCCGAATCATATAGCTTGTATGATGTGCTTGACCAACACATAAATGACTGAATGAGTATATGACCTTTTTTTCGCTCTATTATATTCGGCGTGTATGACATCATAGTATCGTACGTCCCATATGATATCATACGACTCGTACGATGTAATAGGCACGCTGGTGGACAGGGTGTCTCTTTAGCATCAACCATTTGGATGATCTGAAACTGTTAAAGAAAATGATGATGTTCAGGTGTAAGAAGGCCAATAAATAACTAAACAACCCTTACAAGTTCTTGGTAAAGATACAACATATGAACTCCAAACAAATTCATCATAATTATTAAACATAAATCAAGCATCTACGAATCTTTTTTCCTCGAATCTTTGAGTTGTCCTCTTTTCCTGATCTTGAGACAAAAGCCCAGGCGCCATGAATCCACTGCAAACTCCGGCAGTGAGTACAGC
This sequence comes from Helianthus annuus, assembly GCF_002127325.2. Taxonomy (NCBI): domain Eukaryota; kingdom Viridiplantae; phylum Streptophyta; class Magnoliopsida; order Asterales; family Asteraceae; genus Helianthus; species Helianthus annuus. The sequence continues at coordinate 32,260,498 of NC_035438.2, forward strand.
AGGCCCCAGATGATCGAGTGAGGCCAGTAAGGTGTGCACCGTGGCTCATGACCCAACCACCGTAGCCCCGCCTTTGCGTACCCGGTTGCTGACGGTACAAAGAAGGATGATCTCTTGATAGATGCCATCTTTGTAGCTACATATAACGGAACCTACAACCATTTTTGTAATCAATCTCAGAAACACCTCTATAATTGATCGATATATTTAAATATTTTCTGTGTGTAGGACAATTAAGAAACAAACTTGAACATAAATATTTTCGGCTAACATAATTACCTGGCATTGTACATCAATCCCACTGTTCTTGTATTCAACATACAAACACCTCGAAAACTGATCGATATACCTAAACACACCAAACGAAACACAACTCGTATAAACATTTATAAACAAATACGAATTTAATCAAATCGGAAAAAAAGACTTACGCTTTCGTAGCAGCATAAACAGCATACAAAGGATCAGAAGGGATAACAATAGCAGCACCAGACCCAATATTAACAATAGCACCTTTTTTCCTCTTCAACATCCCAGGTAACACAGCTTGTGTCACTTTAGTAGTCCCTTCAACATTAACCTTAATCAAATTATTCAACAATTCATCATCCACTTCATGAAAAAACCTAGCATAAGGATAAGAAACCCCAGCATTATTAATCAAAACCCCAACATCTAACCCTTCAATAGCTTCATTAATCCTCTTAATACCCTCAGTCAAATCACCAGAAAGATCAAAAACAACATTCTTGATCTGGGTTTTCTGGAACTTTGATTGAATCTCAGTACAAACATCTTCTAGCTTCTTAGGGTTTCTACCCACCAAGATTAAGTTGACACCTTTCTTGGCTAACTCAAAGGCAAAAGCTTTACCAATACCATCTGTTGAGCCTGTAACAAGAGCCCATGATCCATATTTCTTTATGTTCTTTGGTGGTCTCAAGAAATTAACATACACCCATCTGAGAATTGTGACTGAAATCTTTAAGAAAGATATAGAACCTAATGTGAAGAGAATAGTGACCCATGAAGGTTGGGTTTTTAGGGTTTGTAAGAAAGTGGCATCCATTGGTGTTGTTTGAGTGATTTGGAGTTGGATCTAAGATGCGGGTTATGTAGATGAGATGGTGTAAATACAGTTGAGTTAATGAAGGGACGGTTGGCAGAGTTGGTTAAGAATTTAATCAATTTATTGGCATAGGGGTTTTGACTTTTAGCCGTTTAGGAGTGATTTATTTATGGTAGGTTCGGGTAAATTTTTTCCTCCAGGTCTCAAGTTCGATCTCAAGTTCAAGTCTGAATAATAGGGTTTTCTCATTGAGGGTTTAAATTGAGGATCTATTGTGCGAGGGGACTCTCTAACACAGACCCGGTTAATACAAGTCTTTCGCAAATAATTCACAATTTTAAAAATAAAAAAAAAACCACCTTAAGGTCATATGTAATGGGGCGCGAGGACTGGGCATAGCGCCGCTACGGCGCCCACAACACCGCCCCCCGGGGCGCTATGAGAAAAAAAAAAGAAAGGGCGTGTTTTATTTCGCGGCGCGAGGAGATGGCATTTTATGTTTTTGACCGTTTGATAACGGTCATATATTAAAAAAAAAAAAATTCAATTTTTTTTTATTTTTCACACTATAAAACCTCATATTCTTCCACTTTTTTTACAACTCAAACCTCATACTCATTCTCCATACTCATTCTCCATATATTTTTAAAAAAGTTAGTCTCACTTTATAAAAAATGGGTTCCCCGTCGGAAGAGTCTTTCACCGAAATTTACCGAAGATATTTTTCGCCCGACGAAGACGCGGCCGAGGAAGAAGCGGTTACGAGTGTATGTACTTTTGTGCTACAAACATTTGAGCACATTCGGCCACCTCCCCCTCCACGACCCATCTTGCGACGCACCTATATCTTGCGAGATCGTGAAGCCGCGAACGAGCGTTTGATGAAAGACTATTTTGACGCGGCACCGGTTCACGGACCGAATGTTTTTAGACGACGTTTTCGGATGAGCCAAAGGTTATTTTTGCGCATTAACAATGACTTGGAAAATACGTACGATTTCTTTAAGCAAAGAATGGACGCGCGAGGATATCTAGGCTTCACCTCAATTCAAAAGGTCATATCCGCCTTACGCGTATTATCATACGGAAACACGTACGACATCAACGACGAGTATTTGAAGATGGCGGAGAAAACAACCCGAGATACCTTGGAACATTTTTGCTATGGTAATTTTTTAATTGTCTTTTATTTATTTAGTTTTATACATTTATTTTTTCGTAACTTGTTAGTAAAACTTTTGTATATTAAATTACATTTTAGGAATATGCCAGTTATATGGAAAACGTTATTTGAGAAACCCCACTTGGAACGACCTTCAAAAAATATATGAGGTGCATCTAGAAAAGCATGGAATACCCGGCATGATTGGTAGTTTGGATTGTCGTCAATGGCGTTGGTATAATTGTCCAACCGCATGGCGAGGTCAACATACACGGGGTGATCAAAAAGGGCCAACTTTGGTATTACAAGGTGTTGCGTCATACGACCTTTGGGTTTGGTCGGCCTTCTTTGGTGTAGCCGGGTGTTTTAACGATATTAATACGTTAGAGGCTTCACCATTAATCGAGGGCTACATTTCTGGAACTATACCAAAGGCCGGTTTCCATGCAAACGGGAACGATTACGAGCATGGCTACTACTTGGGCGATGGTATCTACCCCGAGTACTCGATTATCGTTAAAACGTTTTCTGAAACTTTCGATGAAAAAAGAAAGTATTTTAAAAAATTACAAGAGTCTTCGAGAAAGGACATCGAGAGGTGTTTTGGGGTTCTACAGCAACGATGGCATTTTATCAGAAATCCTTGTCGCATGTGGCATAAGGATAAAATACGAATGGCCATGTATGCTTGCATCATTTTGCATAATATGATCATTGAGGATGATGGAAAAGCGATATGCCAAAACTATATTCCCGAAGATTTGGTCGAACTACCCCAAGCGACATCGGAAGAGAGACTCGCAAATGCTCAACTACTGCGATCTAGAGAAATACATAACACGTTGAAGGCGGATTTGGTTGAGCATGCTTGGGCGATTCGCCCAATTCGATTAAACAATGATCACGACGAAGATTCCGAGGAAGAAGTGGGGGAGGAATTCGAAGACGGGAACTTTGAAGACGTAGGTTTAGATGCTGGAGAAAACGAAGAGGAAGAAGGAGAGAACGAAGATGACACCGAAGAATAAATTTATTTTTTAGGTGTAATTTATTTTTTAGGTGTAATTTTTTTTTTAGTGTAACTTTTTTTTTTTTAATTTTAATGTAGTGTTTTTTATTTAATGAAATGTTTTTTTATTTTATAAAACTTATAAATTATTTAAAAAATTGAAAATTAAATTAATTGAGTAATGATTACACAGGGGCTTTATGACTACGGCCTCAAATTGTATAAAGCCCCTTGCTGACGTGGCGCGCCACATGGCGCATAACGCCCCTTTGAGGGCTTTATGACTACACATGCCCTAACAACACATCATGGTATCATATTCAAGAAGTTGAAGCAGATGACCAGAAATACACGTGTCTATGTGTTAAACAGGTTTGAGTTTATGGATTCAGTCTAGCAGGTGGATACGAAGCCAAACACTACCCGTTTTAACCTGGTTTTTAAATTTTTTATTTTTTTCTCATACGATATTCTAAAATTACATAAAATAATTATATTTGCCATTAAGTATCTAACCAAAATAATTTTGTGACATAAAACAAATATTTCAATAATAAAATAGAAAATAAATGGGTCAACCCGTGAACCCGTCGGGTTGACACGAACCTGACCCATTTTGCTAAACGAGTTTGCAGGTTCAATCCGAACCCGTTTATAGTAAAACCAAACTAGTAAATTTCGTGTTATGTTTATGTCATATTTTCGAGTCGTGTCAAAAATTCATACCTTACGTGTATGTATGTGGCTTAGGGGAGGGGGAGTGGTCACTAGTGATAGAATTCTAGCACTCACAAGCACCAATCAAGTTCCGCCATGTCATCGACCATTTTTCCATCACTCACAATCTTTTTTAGTGGGGGTGGTCATCACTCACCACCACACCCAACAATTTCCCCCCAACCAACAATTACACTCACAAAACAAAAGAATAACACGTTGAAAAAATAACGAAAATCGAATCCCGTGATGCTATAACGCATTATATGAAGAGGTGGGGGTGGGAATTTGATTGTTCCACGCGTTATTAATTTTCCGTGATAAAAATAACGTAACCGCCCCGTTGGGCCGTATATTCGTATTTATATTTTATCAATTTCAACATAGATTTCAAACTAGAAACGAGAATTGTTAATAGAAATCTAGTTGGTGAATGGTGATGTTGTTAACTGACCCTCGAAACTTGCCATGCATTTTATACAATAATCTAGTGATCACAATATCATATTCTATACGGCTATACCTAAGTGAAACACTTGAACGTGTAACATGTGCCAATGCAACACTGGTTTGTTTGAATTAGTTTAATCCACACTTAAAAGTATATTATTTAAATAATTTTATTTTAGTTCTTACATGTTACGTCTATATTCATAGTTTTTTTATTGTCTAGTTATAAAAAAAAAGAATTTTCATTCTTATAGTCGTTCTGAGAAGGCTGACAAGTATTACTTGCATAGGTCCAACAATTTCAGGGTTTGCAAAACGTGATTCGATTCGGTTATCACCCTCCACTAAACCAAATTTGAGGGGTTAACAATTATTATTTGAGTAGCTTCGACATTCACCGACGATATCCTTGAACCTTTGACGGTCGTGCATTAAGAGTCCAACACTACCATCAAAGAGCTAAGTTTAACTCCATGAGTTTTTGTGAAGAACAATAATATATATGAGATTTTACGTATGAAATATTAAATTTGTATGCTTAATAAGTAAATGTGGTGTCATGTGACATAATTCAATAACTTCAATATTGTTTTCCCCATTTTTTATTAACCCAGCATGATCCATGGACATGTGACCCGCTTCTTTTGAAATTCCCTAATGTTTCCTTTATTTTTCTCTGCAATCAAGTTACCCATGAATTGTTAAAATTTCCTTTATTCAATCCATATAATACACAGATTTCTAATCTAGTATACAAATAAATACCAAACTCATTTGACAATTTTTTTATTTTTATTTTTATTTTTATTTTTTTGGGAAAACAGGATTGGAATATTTGATACTAATTTTAAACAACTTTAGTTGAAATGTAACTTTATATATTATGGTGGTCCAAAATTCCAAATACTCAAAGATTTGGTATAAGAAAAAGAGGTTTTAAATCACTATCAAATGGATGGAAATTTAATGAGAGTGCACACGCACACCCATCAATAAAATATAATATTTATATATAGCAAATGTCAATTTAAATTAAATTAAAACATTAAGTATTTCAAATAAAAATACATAAAATTGTAGTTAATGATAATCGATTGATTATCATAATTTGATATTTGTGTAGCAATAGCATTGATGAGTTCATGTTAACTCTTCTCTTAATAAACTATTACAAGAGAAAACTGGTTAAAAGTAGACTAAGTTTTAGTAAGAAAGAATAATTAAGATATATATTGTAATGAACTTGCATTCATATAATTACTAGGTTATCACCCGTGAATACTTACGGGTTGGATATTTATATTGTATTAAACAATTGTATATATACTTTTGAAAATGAATAATGTGTGAAACTTCCATTTTTTATCATCTGTAATTGAACAATAATTGTATATATTTTAAACAAACAACACCACATATCATATATTTTATAAAATGTACAATATGTGACGATTACCCGGAACTTCTGTTTTCGTAGTATACCAATTATTAGAGTAGCGTGTTAGACATTAGTTAACATTATTTTGAATTAATATTAAAAATCTAAATATTATATTTAATTATTTATTCTATGGATTGATAAGTATTTGAATATGAATTAGAATGTTATGATTAGGATTCGTTTATAGATTTGAACATATACATTTAAACAATAAAAATCATACAATAACATTCCAATCACTAAGCCTACAATAACTAATCAAATTTCACGAAGTAATCAAATTTCAAAATGAATAAACTGAACCGGTTTTACGAAGTAAATAAAATGATCTTATCAAAAGTTTGCTGATGAAACTTTGGGGTGAATGAAAATCACTCTATTAATGCTATAGATGGTTGTACCATTTTCTTGATGTAAACAACGAATGTAAAATTTATTTAAAAATGTATTATGTGTGGGATGTAAAATCGTAAATTTTATTTAAAAAGTTGGATGGTCTTTGAAAATAAAGAAAAATAAAACAAAAAAAAAGATTAATTTAGTGTATACTTTGTCCAGAATTGAGTAAGATATTAATTTGGTTTACATAACAATTTAATTAATGTGTTTTTTTTTAATAAATTAAACTTGTAGTTTCGAAGTGGGTATTTTATTATTCAATCGGTCACGAAGAACCACATGATGCCTATTAAAAAGTAAATTAAACCAAATGAAGTAGCACCACACAATATATACATTCAGGCCGTCTACACCTTGTCGATTATTTTAAATGTAATCATACATGTGAGAATCCATCCCGATTAGAGATAACACACATGTATGTCAACATGAAACACAACAAAATCAATTATCATAGGCTTAATATCACTTAGTTGAACAAATTAAAGTCTAACAACTCAATAAGTTCAAAACTTATTAAACTTATATGACTCTTGCCAATTTCCTTCATATTAAAACTACAAAGCAAGTAAATTGCACTTAAGCCACGAAACCATGAATTTGCTTGATTTTTATCCCTGCATATCTACATAATAAAACACGAAATCTCAGCTGAATCAATAACTTAACATAGATCAAGTTTAAAACCTATCGGATCAAAGGATGATTGAGTTTGATTGTACGTGTAAAACATTAAAAACAGATGGTGTATTCTTTCAGATTGAAGCTTCCACTAAATTTGAAACAATGAGTAACCAACAATAGATATAGGCTACCAAATTTTCCACTATATTTTCTACCAACCACCTAACCATTCTCACACATTTCATAGTCTTTGGTTGCTAGAAACACATCTCTATTCTACCCATGTGACGATGTGACCCTGATTGAATCAACTGACGTTCTAAAGCTTGTTTTCGAGCCACGTGCCTTAAAACGATGCAAAGAAATCATATTGCTAATAAATATAGATAGTATTCATACCATTAATGTGTCTAGAACACTTCATAAAGTTTAATTTTTAACCTTTTAAATGTAATCCAAAACTTCCACATGAAGTAATTTTGTTCCCATCTTGATCATTAACCATAAAAACAATCAAAGAAACATAAAAACTTAAAACTACTAAAAAACTCGACTCGGGTTAGAAAAAAAAAAAAAGATTACAAACTGAAGTATGTACCATCCATGAACCACCCTCCATTAGAACTTATGTAAGCTTTGCGAAGATGAAATTGGTATCGGTAAGAACTTGTACAACTTCCAAAAGTATGCCATGTCTGTTAACATTATCCACCTGTTACACCAACACTTATTAACAACATAAACTTGAACATATATCATCCACTAAGTAAACAAATACCTGAATAATGGTGGCAACTTTGCAGGATTCTTGTTAATGTATATTCAATGTCGTATGATTAAAGATCATTGATATTCTAAGATTAAATTATAAATTAGAGAAATATATAATACTTGTTGTCCTTTATCAAGCTGCCATCTAACAACACGGTGAATGATATCCTTCCTAATGGGTACCTTAAGAACACCACATGCCAACACAATCTTGTGTGACCCGTTGCTGCAGTAAAACATTGGACAGTTGTTCCATCTTGCCCGTCTCTTCGCCTGCTCGGAGTTCGCTGCAACTATATAAATTAAAGAAATAGAAATAGAAATGAGCAAGCCTAAATGTAAGAATGCCTAAAACTACTGTTACATCGTAGAGTAACCTTCTTTGTTGTTGAGACTCATGTATAAATGCTCCCTAAAAGCAAATCTTCTTCTAAATTCTTCAATATCAACTCTTAGTAGACATCATTAATAGGATCAATAGCGATCCGCGTACTTAGACAAAAGACATTAAACATTCTTTATGTTCCACTTGTATGTGTGTAAATTTGACAATGTTAATATCATGTAGTTACAAAAGACTTTATTATGACAACATCAAGAGTATCAAATGTATCCACTGCTATGACTTACTATTAGTCTATTACAACTACTGATCATAAAGAGATAATATTGAATTGTAAGATCATAAAAGAAAATGGAAAAGGTGTTAAGAGGACACACCATTTTAGTGAAGAAGGGGGCAGACCCTTGATATTGGCAAATAGTTAGAGGTGTTATTGACCAGATAATGCATCCCAATGAATATCAAACGGCAATCAATAAACAAAATATTAGCCCAATCCCGGTTGACTACATTAATGAGACGCAGTTGCCCTAAATTATTTTAATTTTCACAAAAAAAGTCAATAACACACAAATTAAAAGTAATTAGCAGTGGAATTCACAATACCTTTACGGTTATTGCTTTGATGACACCTGGTTGCATTGTCTCCAACAAATGCTCGTTTCAACTGGACACCTTTAATTAACCAATCAAAAACATAAACTCACAAAAATTCATAACAAAACAGCTAAAAGTAACCTAATCAATGTATTCCCGAAACCTAACTCATCGAATAGGGAAAAACTCACCAAATCGAAACAGCGAGTGTTTCGGCACCGTCTCTCTGGTGTTCATCTCACATAATTGAAACATGAATCGCAAGTTCACGACATATAATCGGAAAATGAAGTTCTTAAAAATCTGAAACACAATAACTTTTTCTAAAACCCTAAGCGATGAATAGATCTAAACAAAGTGATGAACAGATCTAAACAAATGAACCAAGAGATTTTTTTAAAACCCTAAAACATGAATCCCAAGTTCACGACACATAATCGGTAAATCAAGTTTTTACAAATCATAAAAGATTTCGTACCTGCAAGAGAACTCTGTGAATCAAGTTTTTACAAACCGATTCAAATTTGAATAAGATAAAAAGATGACTTTGAATAACTTATATGAACATGTGTCTATTCGAATCATAGTTATTAAAGGTGCTAGGCGCACTCAAGGCGCTTAGGCCTAGTTATTAAAGGTGCTAGGCGCACTCAAGGCGCTTAGGCCTCGCCTAGGGCCTAGGCGCAAAGCGCAAAAAAAGCAAGGGCCTGAGAAAATATAAGCGCACGATGAAAAAATATTAAAAATATATTATATGTTAGAAAAATAATACTATTCTTCAAATAAAATAAACAAACGCTTTTATATAACATTTAATGTGATCTATTTAGTGCCAAAAGTTCTAAAATTAGTACCAAAAGTTCTAAAATATTAGCGTATTAGTGTAGAAAGTTAGTTTTCCTTAGATAAAAGTAGAAATCTGGCTGGAATCTTGCCAGAATTTAAAGAATTTGGCCGAAAACTCTTCGGAATCTATGAATCTGCGCTTGAACCATCACCTAAAGGATTAAAGCGCAATTGGCTCGACTTAAAGCGCAATTGTCTCGCCTTGCTTGGAAAATGGGCCTAGGCGCAAGAGGCGATGGCTTTTAACAACTATGATTCGAATTAACCTAATTAGCAAAGGATAATACAAAGTTCGAACAAATTACAAAAAACATGTTCAAACACATCAGTTTGAAATAATGAATATCATTCTACCTATTGAACAACTTATTTCGCCTCTAATAGAGAGCACTATTCTTCATCCAAACACTCAAAAGTGATTATCTACTTATAAAAGCCTCAATAATCATATAAGCTATTAAATAAGCAGTTTCAAATCCGCTAACAGGTCACTTTGCTGAATATCTTAGTGCATCTATGTAAAATTTAGGATTGTTGATGTATGTAGTAGAGTCATTCTATTACTTATTATTCATAAAACTTAACATAAGAATTATCATTAATCCATAATTCCGGTGAAGGAGGTGATCGATATTTACACAAAATGCATTGGAAACTTACACTTGAATGAAGATATAAGCTTTCCCATGCGTTGCAATATAGCCAAGGGTCCCAGTTTCACCAGTCAACTTGCCACCTCTTAACCAAATGGACCCAAAAATTTCTGTATGTAAACGTAATCATTAATTAGAATGAAAAGAGCGAAAAATATTACTAACAATCATCTAGAAATTAAACATATATTATAATCATGCGTCTCGGGTATGAAAAGCCCACATGAACTTACCTTGCAAGTAAGGAATTTACAAAAAGTTATAATCTTCATATACGATTATTGTTTTTTATGAATAAGAATTCTTAATCTATTATAAAAATTTCCTACAATGGGGTGTTACTGTTCATTAAAGAAATGATATGATGTTCTGAAATAATGCAAATTTTCTAAAATGTTCAGACACTTCCGACAGCATACCTGAACGACATAATTTCCATATTAATGTTGGGCCAACATATTGATAGATTTCAAGATTTCATCCAACACTAAGCTTTGTGTTTTAAGGTCATGACAGTGTTCCAAAACTCTCTGTTACACAAAAGATTTCAAGAAACCTCAAAATCATCATTGATTAAATGAAAATATCAGTACCCCAAATATTAAAAATAGGATTTAATACCTGTATGACATGACGACAACCATACGGATGGGTTGACAAAGTTACAACTTGATCATAGAAAGTAGAGATTATAAAATGAATAGCATTTTCTGGTACCCATTCAATAAACTTCTGAATAACATGATTGCCCTTTTGAGCATACAACGCATCACATGACCATCAAGCTCCGTAACTATCTTTGCAGTCGCATACGTTTTACCGAACTCTGTTTTGAACAAACTGAAGTGGTGCTCGGCGTTGAGAAGATGATCGGTTAAGATTTCTTCTTCCGGGACCACTTGCCAAGAGAATAACAAAGTTGATTGTTGCCGGAGAAACCTTCACGGTGATGAGAGAAGATGAGAGAGGATTCTGGCTAAATCGAAAATGTGGAAGATCGCGATAAAATTAATACCCATGAATAGATTTTCCATATCACCGAAGAATCGAATTAGCATCAGTGGGAACTTGACCCACAGGTTTTCTTCTGATTTCATTGTCACTTTGTGGTGCCCTAACATCAGCCGTTGGTGATGGTGGCACTTTCACATCCACAGATGTAAACAAATATTTGCTCGAAAGAACCTACATATTAAAAAATAATAAGAATCAACTTATAATTAATGATAGTACAATATTTTAGTTATATACGTAACTATACATACTGATTCAGGATCAATTCGGTGAAGCATAAGTTTTCTTCATGCTCTGCAGTTAGTCGGATAAGTGATAATCATATGCCCAAGAGCAAAATATTTGATAACAAAAAACAGTCCACACATCCCCCATGATTTCTTCAACTCAAGACTTTGTCTTGAAGGAGAAGATGAAGCTCCAGTTTCTAGTTGTGAATTGACAGTGAAATACACACTTCAACTGATAAAATAAGAACTTATAAGACAGAGCACAATGTCATTACACTCGAAGTCAATACACGTTCCAAACAGATTTTTATTTGGTCTTCACAGTCATTGTTATCCTCAAGAAAAGTTAGTACCATGTATTCAAGTTATGATGGCCCTAATACAACAAAAGTTTTCAAACAGTTCAGGTCACGTATCATATTCTTCAAATCAATCTCACCAAATCAGTCAGCAAATCCAATTCTCTTATTCCAACCAAAAGTCCCTAACCCTAACTTAATACATAACACATTTTCTGACATCTAATCCAAAAAAATGATAATCGGAAACCTAAACTAACAATAAACAACCTATCCACACATTAACACAAACAAATCAAATGTCTTAACAAAAAAACGAAAAGATCAAAACGAATACAAACCAAAGGCATAGAATGATGTTGTACAAACGTGATCTGTGGAATTCTCTTCATCGCTTGTGCTGCTCCCATATCCAATGTGTACCAATAAAAACCCTATACACACAAAATATATTAACAATTTTGAAAAGGGTTTCGAATAGGTGAAAACCAAAAGAACTATTACAAAAGTATCATCCAAAACTAACATAATCGAGTGAAAGGAGATCTCGACGGAGATATAACATAAACACAATAGATATACAGCAATTAGTTAGTAATGCAGAACAAATTTAACATGATAAAATATTAAGATGTAACTTATTATTTAAGGAAAAAAGATCCTTTCAGGAATTAAAATAAAAAGGGCACCTTGGATGGTTCCATTTTGGCTACACAATCCTGTTTTAAGCTTCCTCCTGTACCCTAATATCATCATACATGCAGAATAATTTAATATAATACCAACTAATTAGCACAAAATTTCAAATTGTCTGCTTGAGTTGCATACTACAAAGAGACAGTGCCTTGCGCGATTTCCCAACAATATACGAGGCAAGTAATTTTTTTCAAAAAGAAAAAAGCTTCAAGTTATTTAAGCAGAATAACATTAACTCCATGTTCATCTTCTTGCTGTTGGTCGATTCTTAGTCTTATTAGATAAAACATTTTTTTGTGTGATTAATATCCAAGTATTCCGAAAGTGATATTATAAATACTACAAAACTCAAGCACTTTTATTCCCTTAAATAGAGTTGATGATATGTACACAATACAAATAAAAAAATAAGGGTTAATTACTGTTTTCGTCCCTGTGGTTTCTCAAAAATCACTATTTCAGTCCATTAGTTTAAAAATTGTGATTTCAGTCCCTGTGGTTTCACTTTCGTAACCATTTCAGTCCCTGTACTTAACAGAATAATGGATTAAAAATGGTTACGAAAGTGAAACCACGAGGACTGAAATGGTTACGAAAGTGAAACCACATGGACTGAAATCGTAATTTTTAAACTAATGGACTGAAATAGTGATTTTTGACACAGGGACGAAAACAGTAATTAACTCAAAAAATAAAATATAAAACAAAAACTATAAACTATAAACTAAAAATATATTAAATTTAGATATAGTTTACCTTAAGAAAAGCTCCACTAACTAAGAAAGGACATTGGTCAACTCATTTAAGGCTGAATGGGATGTTTCAGATAGAAACGCCCTTTCAAATTTCCATTGAAGGGATTTGTGACTCAAGTTGTTGAACGCCTATTAGTAGACCATGGCCATGAGCAGCAGCCATCGTCACTTCTTCATGCAAGTCATGAAAAAAATTCTTCAACAAACCTTCAAAAATGAATACACAAGATTGTTGGACATGTAGCAATATTTAATAAAACACTAACCAAAATTCAATTTCAATTTCCGAATGCACGATATCATAAATACGGCACCTTATCAAAAGTAAAGACTCCATTAGTTTACTTCTCAGCAATGCTCTAACAAAATGCAACCTCACTCCACTTGGGCTACATTGTTCATCAACCTCGTCGTTACTAAACGGTCTCGCTAATAAATAATTGTGAAGATTGAATAAACAATGAAGGCAAAATGACTGGATGGTGGCATTACCAGCAACATCTTGGGATATCGATTTAGGGTTTGAAGATCAACTTCCTGTTGGCAGCATTCTTCTTCTTCAACTCCTTAGTCTCTTGCTTCTTTGCAAGAGCCCAGTCTTCATTTCTTTTCTGTTCTTAAAAATAGACTTTGGAACACTTTTTCCTCCCTTTGCAAATTCAGCCATTTCTTATATCTACTAACACAAATAATGATAATAATAATAATAGTAATAATAATAATAAAAACACTTTCAAACTAACAAATCATACAGCAGTAACAACTTAATTCGATATTGACAACAATAACATACAATTAATATTAGAATGTGATGTAATATTAATAAATTCAAAACAAAATGATAATCAACATACATTTATTACCAGAATAGACCTCGAAGCATAAAGGATAACGTTAAAAGGCAGGGAACCGTTGTTCTTGATCAGAGCAGGGAAAATTGAGTGTCCACTTCCAACAAAAAAAATTGATTATGATTCCAGAAGATAGAAAAGAAAGGCAGAGGCGTATTTTCTTCAACCATTCAATTGCTCTATGACATTGATTGTATATATGAAAAAGATGAATGGGGAAATTGCTTTAGGGTTTGAATCGTTGAACAACTAAGAAAAAAGAGGATCACGGTGGCTGATAGTTAAGGTTTGAGTTGAATCGTAAAGAAGGAGGAGGAACGCGGTGGCTGGTAGCTAGGGTTTTAGAGAAGTGTAGTTGGGTATTGAGATTATGCTCTCAGAAAGGTTTTATAGTAGATCCGAAAGTGAGAGATGCCCGACCCGAATCATAAATGGATCCCGCGTCCAAAAAGATCGTGTGTATTTATAATGCTTCCCTCCTAAATCACCATATAGGTACATCATACCATGCCACATCAGCAAAAATGCTCCATTATCACATCCCACATAGCCCAAATCATCTCATTTATTAATATATATAGAATATAGATTCACCGATTAGTTATTTCAAAACTTAATGACAAAAGGTTATGAAAAAGCTACCTGTATAAAAAGAAAACAATAAAAGATAATCAAAATATATAACGGGCCGATGACTATATAACGAACCATAGTGCATACCCCCATAGCTATTGATTAATAAGCTCCCTAATTAGTCCCTAATCTTATTAGACTCAGCACCCCCTAGCAATAAAGCATAATGCTAACTTGTAAATGCCATGCATCTAGAAATTGTTTTCGTACAAACATTCAATGGTATCAAGTATATGTAACTGCAAGTACAATGCATAGTTTGTTTGATTACATTGTGTAAACTGCTAGCGAAAAGTTCGGGGGGTCGGCCGCCCCTTAAAAGCTTCGCCCGTGGTGACAGGTAAATCCAGTTCGCTGTTCAGATGAGCACCCGACCAAACTGACCCAGCAACGCATATGACTGGAGCTAAGCACATTGACAAGTATGGTTCTATTTTTTAAATTGAAGTGGTGGATTTGTCTCATAACAATTAATCATTGTGCATGCATTTCATCCTGAAAGCTTCTTGCTCTCTATTAGTCTGATAATAACATTCGACTGTTATGATATAGTCACTATGTCCACATTTTGATAAGCAAACTTATACTTTTGGGTGACTCAGCAGCCAACACTCTATTTACCATTATCAATGTGAAACATTCTCAAGTAACACAGAAAGGTGTACAGGTTATGGATTCTCTAAATTCCTAAATCTTTCATTGCAGAGAATCATATATAAGAATGATATATTCATTTCTATAAATCCAAAGTTCTGTATTTAATAAGAAAATATTGAGAAAAATGTTAGAGCTAAGAGCTGCAATAGTTACATTTCAGCTGAGAGAAGAATTGTTTTTTACTAGCCATCAATATTTAACAATTATGTTTAGAATATTACATTCGTCTCATAACTTCTTATGGTACCACAGTTTGAGTTATTTTAAGTTGAAGAGTTAATTACTGTTCTCGTCCCTGTGGTTTGTCAAAAATCACTATTTCAGTCCATTAGTTTAAAAATTGCGATTTCAGTCCCTGTAGTTTCACTTTCGTAACCATTTCAGTCCATGTGGTTTCACTTTCCTAACCATTTCAATCCATTTATTCTGTTAGTACAGGGACTGAAATAGTTACGAGGTGGACTGAAATGGTTACGAAAGTGAAACCACAGGGACTGAAATCGCAATTTTTAAACTAATGGACTGAAATAGTGATTTTTGACAAACCACAGGGACGAAAATAGTAATTAACTCTAAGTTGAATGTTGATTATGTAAGTGCAGTTCCTGCCGGGTAACTGTCGCTTATCAGTTCTGTGTCAACCAAAGCAGAAGTCCAAGTTAAAGTAAATGATAATGAAGATTATCAATTGCTGAAGGCATTCCGGACGACTTTCTAGTGTTTCGGATTATTATATTGTTTTGTATCCCGGACAATGTGTTTTGTCCAGGTTTAGTCCCTAGCCTATATATATGTGTGTATTGTGTAGATTAGGGCAACACTAGAGAAAGCTTTGTGCAACTCTTGAAGCTTTGTGCACCTCTCCCAACTATGTTCCTCCTGGTGTGCACATTCTAGAGAGAGAGAGACTATGTGTTAGTGAGAGAAATCTAGGGTTTAGATCTTTGTGATCTAAACCAGCTTGTAGAAGATGATGTATACTCGTTTGGTATGTAATCTGTGATGATTGTATTGAAATGAATGAGTTTGTCTTGCATCTTCTTCTTCATCTACCCTGTTATTGTTCTTCATGTCTTGAATCAAGTGCAATGTTTGATGTTCGTCATCGATCCCCTGCTTTCACAGTGGTATCAGAGCCTGGTTACCGATTCAGAATGGTCTAACCGCCTTCTGAATCACCATTGCTCTTGATTTGATGTTTGTTTCCGCCAAACATCTTGAAGACTTGAAGATTTTGCAGAAAAGTTGAAGAAAATGAAGCTGTTCGTGGTTGTTTTGTTCTCCAAGTTGTTGCAGATATGAGGTTTGATCCAGAAATTGCTCTGTCCGAGTTTTTTTCTTAGTGTTAAACTTGTCTGAGTTTTAAAACTCTGTGTTTGTTGTTTCCGGGGTTTTGGTGAACTAGTGTGAAGTCACACTAGGGAGAAACTCCGGAGACTTGTTTCTGATCTTCACCATGTCCGAGTTTTATATTTTTCTTCTGTCCGAGCCTTGAAGGTTTTCAACTGGGTCTGAGTTTTTTAATATCCATCTCTTTACTGTTCCGAGTTTCTTTCAATCTCCTAACCGTCCGAGTTTTAGTTGTGGAAAGCATGATTGTCCGAGTTTCTTTCAATATCATAATGTCCGAGTTTTGATCTCAACTAATGTCCGAGATATATCATAACTTTAGCTGATATATCATAATGTCCGACTTTTTGATGAGTCAAATCGTTATTCCGAGTTTTTTTACAAGTTCCGACCTTTTTCTGTTTAAATAAAAAAAATAAAAAAAAAACAGTGGGTCTAAGGATTCAAGTAATCTCCGAGTTTTGAGAGTTTTATAAAGTTCCGATGTTTAACATCAAAACGGTTCCGAGTTTTGATGTCCGAGTTTTGTCAGTCTCCGAGTTTTGATCTCCGAGTTTTGTTAACTGTGAATCAGTCTCCGAGTTTTTCTGTTCTTTTATTCCGATGTTTAACAACAAACAGTTCCGAGTTTTGAGAAATGTGTTGACGGTCCGAGTTTTACAAGGTTCCGACTTGAAATATATGTAGTCTGACTTTTGGTATATATATTCCGAGTTTTGTGACCTGTTGATGGTAGTGATGTTCCGAGTTTTGTGTTTTTAACTCCGAATCTTGTACGTGGTTCCGGGTTATGTACATGGTTCCGTGTTTTGAAACAGTCAATTGAAACAGTCAACTGTTTGGTAAAACCTTTTAACTCCGAGTTTCTCCACTTCCGAGATTTGTGTAAACTGCCTTTTGATTCCGAGTTTTGATTTCAGTTGAATCGTTATGACTCCGAGTTTTGCAGTTTTAAACAAGAAACTGTTTTTTCCGAGTTTTCGGTTGTTTGTGCTACACGGTGGTTGACGGTTCGGTTTAAAGGCGTTATCGGCCGTTGCGCATGGTAGTGGCCGGACTTGCCTAATCGGCGCGGCTAGCGTAAGTGGCGGACCATGGTGTTCTGTGGTTCAAAACAGAAGGTGGTTGACGATGGTTGTCGGCTGGATTATTGTGATGTGGCTAGGGTTTGCCAACACAAGCATGGGCTTGTGTGCATGATTGGGCTAATGACTGGCACAATGAGTTCTGATAATATTCCTTTGGGCCCACTGATAGGATTATTATCTCCAAATACAAAACGTAAAACATTAGGTAGATTGATTTGTTTTTTTGTTTTTGTTTTGGGCCCACATGCTTGTTTCATATCAGGGTATATGATTTTTCATTAGGCAAATGACAACACATGTTGGGCCCATTGAATTGAATTAAAATGCAATTTGCATTACATCTTAAATGGGCCAAAGAATTAATAGTGTAGGACCAGTCGATATGTTTTCGATTATTAGTGGCAAGCCTGGATTGATTTTCAATTGAACCACGGGCTTTGTTTAGTTAAAAAAAATAATAATAAAAAAAATCGAATTTATGGGTTTTTCGGATTTCTTTGCTTGTTCTAAATTTCTTTGTACTCTAAGTACTATTCCGATGATCTGATTCGAGTTTTCAAGAGCTTTCGGGTTTTACGAGTTCCGAATTTTCTAGAATTCCGGGTTACCTGGGGTACCGGATTTTTAACTAAGTTTAGAAGCTTGTGTAGTTCGGAAGTTTCGAGTTGTGCATGTTCCGAGTTTTTCTAGTTATTTCGGGTTACCTGGGGTACCGGATAACTAACTAAGAGTCAGAATTATGCGTAGTTTGAAGACTTGAAGTCGGTTTCGGATTATGGAAAAGTTTTATGGTACTTATGTTGTCCGGATCAAGTGAGGAGGTGAAGAGAATAAGACTTGCTTGGATTTTTGTATTGTTTACAAAGAAAAAGGGGGAGTAAAAATTTTGAAATTCCTGTTTTCTTTGTAAATCAAAAGCTCGTGGTGCTACATCGAAACAAGTTCATGTTTACTATCTTTGAGATTAACTTAGTGTTAATCTTACCGATGGCGAAGTGTTTAAAACATGAAGCAAGTTAGAGCTAGTGTATGATTGAGTTTTGTCAAGTTTGTTCGAGGTTTAATCAAGTGTTAACGTGATGAAGCAAATTGTTCGTTTGGCAACTAATTGAAGGTCATGCCTTTATCGTATGCCGGTTAGAGTAGAGAAGATTAGTCTTCTTGGTACCTCTTCCAAGTTGGTGACTGGTCGGATTCTCGAAATAGGGGTTCTTACATTGAGGGGGAGATCAGAAACGAAAGTCAACGGGTAATTGGTGGATTTGTGAAGATACGAGATTGGATCTTGAAGATTCGAGATGAAATGATCTCAGACACTCAGTTGAAGACTCTGATCAAGATGGTGGATGTACTTTGACAAAGTTCAGTTTGTTATTAACTTATCGAACTGAGCTTCATGTATTTGTGAAGTTTGAAGTGTTCAAGGGAGTAGTTTGAGGGGGAGGATCTACAGTGTTTGATGTTGGATTCTTCGGGTTTCTCAAAGCGGCCTTAAGTGATCGTCAGCAAGTCTTTGATTAGAAGGGTTGAAGATCACTGTGCTCTACCATAAATATCAAGTCTCAACCAAAGTTGAAAGCATGCATGATATCATCAGTCAAGGGGGAGTCTGTAAGTGCAGTATCCGGTGATTGAAGATTATCGATGCCACACAGAACTGATGCAACAGTTAAGGGGGAGACTGTAAGTGCAGTTCCTGCCGGGTAACTGTCGCTTATCAGTTATGTGTCAACCAAAGCAGAAGTCCAAGTTAAAGTAAATGATAATGAAGATTATCAATTGCTGAAGGCTTTCCGGATGACTTTCTAGTGTTTCGGATTATTATATTGTTTTGTATCCCGGACAATGTGTTTTGTCCGGGTTTAGTCCCTAGCCTATATATATGTGTGTATTGTGTAGATTAGGGCAACACTAGAGAAAGCTTTGTGCAACTCTTGAAGCTTTGTGCACCTCTCCCAACTATGTTCCTCCTGGTGTGCACATTCTAGAGAGAGAGAGACTATGTGTTAGTGAGAGAAAGCTAGGGTTTAGATCTTTGTGATCTAAACCAGCTTGTAGAAGATGATGTATACTCGTTTGGTATGTAATCTGTGATGATTGTATTGAAATGAATGAGTTTGTCTTGCATCTTCTTCTTCATCTACCCTGTTATTGTTCTTCATGTCTTGAATCAAGTGCAATGTTTGATGTTCGTCATCGATCCCCTGCTTTCACAGATTAACCCGACACTTTTGTGTTCGGCTTCGGCTCAACTTGACTATTTGATTAGAAAGTATAGTAATTATGTAAATATGCAAGGCTGAAAGCGTAAAAGGACACGCTCGACAAGACTCGCGACCTTATAAAGTCTACCAGGGTAACTCAACTAGACTTAAGTCGAGTCAGTTTCAAAAAGAAAATTCTTAATCAGATTCAAAAAAGAAAGAAAAATCTCAGTCAATCTCAAGCAGCTCAAGAGTCCCTTGACTCAATTACACAACTTAACATTCAGTATGTCAAGCAGCTAATAAAATCCACTTAAGTAAAACTCTGAAGTGACAAAAAGTCCCAAAAAAAAACATTTCTTGTAGGATGCTAAACAAACTCAAGTTTTTTGTTGGCAAACCTTGTGCATCCTCAAGTGAGGGAACGGTCAAACCAACAAGAGTTAATAAAACTATCATTGGTAAGTTACACCATCACCATTTATGACTTCACCGATTCGATATGCTGTCTCGCCTTCACTAAGTATCCTTTCGGCAGCCTCTTTGCTAGCAACCAAAACCATCCCGATTCCCATATTAAACGTACGCTTCATTTCAGCCTCTTCAATATTTCCAGCCTGGAAAAGGAACAACAATTAAAATAAAAATTTACAACAAAAAAAACACTGAATGTTTTAGACAAAAAGATGCCCTGGGTCATCTCAAGCCGACCCGAACCCGTTTTGACCCATTAAACACCCCTCTACATGCTGTAAACAAAAACTACACCTTTTGGATCCACTTGAAAACAGGAAGAACAGGCCAAGAGTTGTTGTAAATGCGGGCCCCGAGGCCTTGAGGAAAAACACGAGGGATATTATCTGTAAAACCACCACCCGTTATGTGGGCGATTCCCTTTATGCCTCCCTTGCTGATAATACTAAGTACCTGAATTAACATGATTGAAAATTAGAAAGAGAATGAATATTAACAAAAAGGTAGAACAAAATTGATAGTGACCTGTTTAACATAAATTACAGTCGGCGCCATTAAAGCTTCGCCTAATGTAACTGATTCGCCAGGGAGTTTGTCCTCTAATGAAAGTCCGCTTCTAGCTAAAACCCTAAAACAACATACAAACAGCATGCATAAGAAATAAATACAATTATTAAAGGTGGCAATTTAGTCCCATTTGATTCAAATTAAATTTAATTTTTAATGGGTCTAAGTGTCTAACAGCCTAAGTTGAAAAAATGTCCAAAAAGAGAACGTATCAAAGCAGGTAGACGTTGACCTGAGTGTAATATCATATATACATGTTTCTAACTTTCATAACTTCACATTTTACCTTTTGAAACGCTAAAAATGTCATACATACTCATTCCATAGTATATATGAATAAATCAATATATGAAATTTTAGACTTCTAGAAAAAAAATATATATATGAAATAATCCTATTTTTGATAATTAAAACAGTCACAATATTTAACATATATACCATTAAGATAAAAGAATTTGTTATCATTTCTGAGTTCTGACACTAATTTTTAACCAATAAAAAAGTTACACTAGACAAAAGTGTTTCTTTATTAGTCAACCCAGTTTACGCCGTTTCGACTTTTACAAAAAAGAAATATCTGTTTTGACCCGTAATCCAACCAGAACCATTTTTGCCACCTTTACTTTGAATCATATAAACAAGGTTAAACTAGTTGTGAACCTTCTAACAAGAGAGAAACCGTTTGAGTGAACTCCACTGGATGGCAGGCCAATAAGAACATCTCCAACCGAAATGTTTTTTCCATTTATAACTGATTCCTTTTTCACAATGCCAACCGCAAAACCACTAAGATCATATTCACCATTCGCATAAAAATCTGGCATCTCTGCTGTCTGAAAGCCAGAAACAACATAATTTAACAATATAATTCAGTTGTATTTTAAAAACACTGTTAAAATTTTCCATTATATTTCATTACCTACAAAATAACTTCACTTGGAAAAAAAGATACCCGCTTTGACCCATTTCCCAACCCGGACAACCCATTTTGCCACCTCTAAAATAATGATCATTAACCATTCATAATATTGCATATTACCTCTCCTCCAAGAAGAGCACAATCAGATTGTTGGCAACCATCAACTATTCCTTTTATAACCTGAAAAAAAAAATTAAAGTCAAATATTCAGTGTTAAAACCATGATTATCAGTTTTCAACCATAACGAGTTTATGCAAAAACAAGGCTATCAGCCACATACCTTTTCAGCAAGATCAACATCAAGATGGCTTGTAGCATAATAATCAAGAAAGAATAAAGGTTTTGCCCCAGAAGTAATAATGTCATTCACACTCATTGCAACCTATAGGTGAGCTTTATTAGCACCACAAATCACAATATGCTTTAGAAATAAGTAAATATATAAGTTATGTTAGATGTAAATTCTATCATACCAGATCAATACCAATGGTATCATGGATCCCAGTCTCAAATGCAAGCTTAAGTTTAGTTCCTACACCATCTGTACCAGCTACAAGATACGAATCACCTGCTCACAAAGATGAAAATCGTTACTCAAGAGTCGTATAAAAGTAAGTTACATTTTTCGTCCCTGTGGTAATAACTGGTAAGCCATACCGAGTGGAAATAATCCACCAAACCCTCCAATCCCGGGTGCCATTTTTGCAATTCTTCTTACAAGCTCAGAGCCAGCATCTATGTCAACACCAGCCTCTTTATACGTAAGGCCTTCCCCATGATTGCCGCTAGCCAAACATGCAAAGTTGTTTGTCGAACACTTCTTGGTCTCTATTTTCCTTAAATTGAGTGACAATGGCGTATGTCTCCTAGACAAGCAACGCGTGCTTGCAGAAACAGAAGAAGTATTCGGTTTCTGACAATAGGGTCCAATGGCGCACTTAGAAAGTTCGAGATGTGCTCCAACTGTAGTAGTATTCATGATGCCCAAATACGTTGTGAAGATCTTCGGTAGATAATAACTATTAGAATTAACTTGAATAAGTTCGAATCGATTGAACGCCTGCATTAAAAAAAAACATAACAGTTTTTAAGAAAATTAAACATGCTAATGTTACAAGTATAAACATGTGACCAAAAGATTCAAAACAGATTTAAATATATCTCTCAAAACATGTCAACTTTAACATCAAAATCAAATGAGATGATTACATAAAATATATTCAATTCAACCAGTAATAAAACAGGAAGCACTTTTGATACTTGATTTTACAAAATAATCGATATCAATATGCAAATGTCATGTAAGCATCTGATATATCTACAAACAACTAGTATGCATTCAACAACGAAATTACTTCTAACAAAAACGAATTAGGGGGTGTTTGGCCTGGCTTTTATTTTTCGGCTTATGCTTATATTTTGAAGTAGCTTATAACTTATTTTCTATCATTTGATAAGCTCTTTTTAAGCGTTTGGATTAGCTTATAGCTTATTTTCTATCATTTGCCCTTACACAAATAAGCTAAAAAAGCATCTTCAAATAAGCTTCTTCAAATTAGTTTATATAAGCTAATAAGGATAAGCTTAAAAAGCTAAACCAAACACCAAGTTAAGCTTATTTTGTAAAAAAAAAAAGCTAAAAAAGCTATAAGCTTTGTTAAAAAAGCTAGGCCAAACACCCCCTTAGGTTTTGTTGAACAAAAACTAAGGGCTTGTTTGGCCAAGCTTATTTAACTCAAAAAGGACTTTTTGTTAAAAGCACTTATTGACTTATGACTTTTTAAAAACGAGTTTTTAAAAAAGTGTTTGGATTAGCTTATGGGGTGGGAAAAGCTAATAAGTCAATAAGTTGTTTTTATAAAAGTGTTTGGCTTAGCTTATTCATGTAAAATGACTAAAAATGACATTCTTTTCTAAGTCAATAATAAGTGAAGTACTGTATGCAAATCACAGAATTTGTAAGTTAACTAAGGGTTCATGACCAACAATTTCTGACCTTGTGTGGTAATGTGTTAAATGCCATAATCACAGAAATCAAACAATCCATAAATTGAACAAATCTAACAATCGCAGAAATTGAACAAATCGCATCAATTTAACAAATCGCATAAAATTCTGACCTAGTGTGGTAGTGGTCGAGCAGGGGATGAGGGAGCAGCAGCCGGAACTGGGGTGCGATGTTGTAATGAACGAACAGCAGCAGCCGCAACTTGAAGCCGGAACTGGCGGTGACGGACGACGGCGGGTGAGGGAGCCGGAACTGGCGTCTGGGGGGTGTGGTCACGTCTGGAGGCTGTGGAGAAGAAAGAACAGCGTGCAGTGTATATGTAAGGGCACAGGGTATTTTTGTAATTTTCTTGTGAAGTTTCAAAATACTTGCTTTTCAAAATTAACTTTTTCTTCTTATACAAAAAAAAATCATTTTAAAAAGTTATTATAAGTTTGCCAAACATTTTTTCTCCTTATTAACTTTTTGAAAAAGTCAATAAGTTATAAGATGTTGAAAAACTTAGCCAAACACCCCCTAAGTAGCTAACTGTTCAGCAAGTAGCACATATTGAGTAAACCAACAACTGTGTGTGCATCATACACAATGAGTAAAACGAAAGCGAAACTTACCTCGACGCTCAATGACTAAGACTGCAACAGTAAATTAGGTATCACAGATTCACGGGAAGAAGCAAAGAACGGACACTGTGAACGGCTAATTATTAGGTTGTGTATACATTTTCTATGGGCTCGAAAAATTATGTTTCATTTTTTTTAATTAAATAAATATTAAAGAGTAAATGTCACTTTATGACCCTGAGGTTTACATCAAAATGCAAGATCAGCCTTCATTTGAAAAAAACGCTATAATCCAGTTCCTTGGGTTGTCGATTTGTTATGTTATGAATTTTAGTATCTTGTTAAGTGCTACGACTAATGTTTGATATCTGATTGATTGTCTGTTTACTTTTATAACGGTGTATGACTGTATGCTGCAAACGACAATATATACCTGACTGCATAGAAGATCTTATATTGAATCTTTAATGTCTATATTCTATACATTCATGGTAAAAACAACAACGCTGAGGAAGAAGAGGGGATTGAAAGGTGTTTATTTGTAGAGTTATTTGGAGCGGGGACGTAATTGAACGCAATCGACAACCCAAGGGACTGGATTGTAGCATTTTTTTCAAATGAGGGCTAGCTATGCCTTTTGATGTAAACCTCAGGGACGTAAATTGGCATTTACTCAATATAATAGTTGGAGACCACTAACCAAGATTTGCAAAGGGTCATGTTATTTGCATGCTTGAAATCGTTAAATTGATACCATCAATACGAGTCGTATAGGCCAAAATTAATTCCCTAGGTCAATCAAAGGCTGATAATGTCTTCACATACAAGACCTATACAAGGGGTATAGGTCTATATGACTCGTATCAAGTACGATGTTAGCTTTCTGCCACCCAACAGTGACATAAAGTGATGGATGTGAATATTACGTCAGCCCTATACGAATCGTATAAGGCTATACGACCCGATTGGTCTGTAAAAGATGAAATGGACTTTCTGCCTTTATAAATGACGAAGGAGACGAAGCTTTCGTTGTTTCTTCTTCTCTTCTTTATTTCTTTCCTTAATCGATTCCACCATGTCTTGGTTCAACCTCAGTTACGTTTTGGTGAGTCGTCCGACCACAACACGAGAACGTTTATTCCGGAAAGCATTGTGGTATAGTATTTATTAACTTGTTTTGGTTGTTTTGTTTATGAAATACTTACCACGTCATTGTTTTAAGAGGGTCTGTTGTCTCAGATTATTACGATGGGATAGTAAATGATGATCACGCGGAGGAGGTCGTGTCCGGTTTTCGTTCCCATCACAAGGAATCGTTGTTGTCGAACCTGAACGAGGTAAGCATTTATTTACTTATCGTATTCGGCGGTAAATTTACCTTTATCTTTTACTCGTTTTTTTAGTTTGTTGTGCCTCGTGAACCGTTGTTACCAGACCTGAACGAGTTAAACATTTGTTTACTTATATTTAACTAGGTGTTAGATGTACTGTCATCTTTTAACCATTTGGTTTTTTTAGGTTACTGTGTCTAGCGGTGATTACGTTTATGGGTGTCCTGGATATGAAGACAGTTATGGTGCCTCGTACGAAAAAGAAAACTATGGCAATAACTTTTTCGTTAGTGATGCCTCGTACGTACAACAAGACGTTAGGTGATGAGCAACCCAAGCATTGGTACGCCCAAGAGTCAT
This sequence comes from Helianthus annuus, assembly GCF_002127325.2. Taxonomy (NCBI): domain Eukaryota; kingdom Viridiplantae; phylum Streptophyta; class Magnoliopsida; order Asterales; family Asteraceae; genus Helianthus; species Helianthus annuus. The sequence continues at coordinate 32,286,576 of NC_035438.2, forward strand.
TGGGTGACGAGCAACCCGCTTACCCGGAAGTTTCGTACATAAATGATCAGGTATGAATGATATATGTTTTTTTATGTTTAGGATTTTATATCCCGCAAAGAGTTGGAACTTTGGATAAACGGGGGTGTAACGCCCTGTGTTTTGTACTTTCTATTTATAGCTTGTCTTACTCGTGTTGCTAATTTTGGAAGCTTTGTATCATTATACTCGTTCCTTCTAGTACTCGTTGTAAACTCGAGATTTTGATCATGAATGAAAACTTGCATTTCCTTGTTACATACTATACATACACCATAATACGATTAATCATGAGATCATTTGATACTTCTTTGTGATACTTACAAACGTATGTTGAACTTGTAAATATGTGACATATACTTGTCACTTACAAACATGTTACATACTTGTACATTACACTTTTTACCTAGTTAAATCATGTTTTATTTCATATTTCACCTTAATACAAGTTAGGGGAAACATTGTTGCATATTATTACACAACTTAACTAACAAAATTACTCATTATAATGTTTTAAAAAAATAAAAAAATAAAGAAACATGGCAGCCCAAATTCAGCAAAATTCAGCCCCATATAGTTGGGTTTTGTGGGCTAGTTTCAAGGTGTAACCCCTTCTAAACACTTCCAAAGCCCAACCCATTGAAACCCTAATCCTTCCCCCTATAAATACCACTTATAACCAGCCTCCCTACCACTTTTGCAACACTAAAAACTCTCAAAACATCCTCCAAACCGTAGCTGAAAGCAAAGGTTCGAGTAGATTGACACCCCTTCACGAAAATGAGCATAACTCACTCAATTCTTATCCGATTCACTCGATTCTTTTTCCTACTTGCTTGTATAATCATGGGGTTCGATTCCTAGACTTCTCCTTGGAGAAATCAGACCTGGAAATGCCCCGAAATAGTCCATAAACTTTCTGTTTGTTTTTATGTTCATCAAAAACTTGTTTAAATCTATGCAACTTGTGTCCAACACATCTCATACCTATGTCCTAATGCTTACAACTTATCCCATGGTTGGTTAAGCTTAAAAACAAGGTTGAGACATCTAAATCAGAGGTTAAAACCTCATAAACTTTCTGTTTTTAATTAGGGTTTTACCCACAAGTAATGTTCAAGTGTGAAACTTGTTGAATGTGTGATGGTTGGATTAGCTTGGGCTATCCTTCATAAGAATCCACTCATTACTTGATGTTTTGCTATAGATTAGTTGTTGTTAATACCTTGATACTTGTATGTTCATGACCCTCCTTGTTGTTTATAACAACAAGTGTAGTGGTGAACAATAGAGGTGCCTAAATGGAAGCTTGTTCTTCCTACCTCATGTATGTATTCTATGACACAAAGAGGTACCTAAATGGAGACATTAATCTCCTACCTCATGCTTGAATCATAAGACTTGTAAACTATATAATATCTAAGTTATTCTATATGTATACATCTAAGTAACTAAGACTTGATGATGACTTAATAGTTATTTGTTAAGTGGACGTTACATCATCTATGACCATGCCCTTGTTACGACTCTAATGGATCTTAGAATCCATGAAATCATACCAACTCTTTTGAGTTTCAATAGTGTCAAGAACAAGAGTTATGCGTACAAGATGATTATTTTCACCTATGTTACTTTCTATATATTAAAAACTCCGAATCTATAATCTTCCGTTATACGCCAAACTCACACACCTACGTTTCCTTGTGTAGAAGGACAAGGTGCTCCGAACTAATTCATCTACAAACTTGCTCTCGGAATTTCAAGTCACCACTTGTAAACCGTGAGTATACTCGTATTTCCCCCTTTTTACTTTTACCACTTTTGGGGTGTAACATGTTTACCTATTAACTTACACATGAACACTTTATTAAACACATGAACGTTCCTATAACATGCTTGTATACGTGATGACTTGATACTTTAAACTTGGGTTATTCTTATGTGTTGAACTTATCATTAACTTCGTACGAGCCAAACCTTGACATATGTAGCGCTATAGGATTAACGACCCGCCCGTAAACTTGAGGTTATGTCTTGAGCATATTGCGTTTTCTTGGTTTGATATGTTAGACACATGCCATATTTAAGGTTTATCTTGAATCATATGCTTGCCATGAGGAATTGATCACACTTTTTAACTTATGCTATGTACGTACCAAACTTGTATACTCGCCTTTGCTTTTGCATTGAATTGTATTTTTAAACATGTTACAGGTTGATGATGATGAAATGAAAACGGATAGCAAAGACGCCTAAATACTCACTTAGACGTTTAGGTTTAAAGTGTTGTATCAATTTTGTTTATGTTATGTTGAACAATGTTGTTATTTGCTTTTCTTGTAATGTTTTGACATTTATTTTGGAAATGAAATTTGGATTATTAAATTATTGTCACAAATAGCGTTATGATGTCTCGAGCAATCTTCACACTTCGTCTCATCCCGATGTTTCCGCCATTGGTTGGGGTGTGACAGATTGGTATCAGAGCCATAACTATAGGGAATTAGGAAAATTGCCATGCTTTTGCCCTAGTCTATAGTTTTAGGAACTTTGTCTCTTATTTGTTGTTTAAAACATTTGTGCTCTATCTTACATGCTTCCTAGCTACACTTCTTGTTAATAAATTTATGTGCCTTTCCTAAGGCTAACACGAATACACTTTTGCTATTTTATACTCTTGTAACATCAACGAGACAACTTTACCAAAATAGGCGTGAAACCCACAATTTGGTAAACGACTCTCACTCTACCTTTAATCTATTTTTGCACGAAATTTCACCATTAAGCTAGGAGTGACATCCACAACTTAATGGTAATTTCCATTTCAACTCTAGTGGACCCTTGTCAAAGTGTCAAAATTTTATTTTGGCCGACAAGTACCAACCACATTTAGGGTACGAAATCGTCAAGTTAGGGGTGAAACCCGCATCTTGTCGATTAAGTCCCATTCCTTGATTTTTTTTATTCTCGCCAAAGTCCCGAATGTTCCAATCATTTAGAGATGTGTAGTAACCGGAAGGGTAAGATACCGTTAATCGCTTCTCGACGAGAGTATCTTACTTATAGGCCAAAGCACAATATCTCTAAATCGAAAGGACTTTCGACCCACTTTGGAATTGTCGACGTTTCTCTACCCGAAACATTCCTATGTTTTATTGAGCCTCTCTTTTATGTATCTCAATTTATATGTGATTTTATACTTGAACGTTCATTCATTTCGAAATGTCGTTTTAATCATGTCGCACATTATCGCAATCACAAACAATAATAATTCTCATGAACCAACTAAATTTATATTTTCCTATTCGCAACTTATGTGCTATACATGTTGAATGTGTGTTGGGAACCTATGCTTTATGTGAACTTTACTTGGTACTTGAACATCTACTTGCGTTGCATACACGAACCTTGTTTTCAATTAATGATCAAAGTCTCATCCTTTCCCTTCTCTTTCAAATCTTTTAGATGTCTTCTAGTTCATCCAAGAAACTCAAGTCAAAGAAGGGTTCGACCTCCTCCGCCATGTCCCAAAAGGATTGTATGAAGTTTATGGCTAAACAATTTGCAAAGGTCCTACCCGACATTGTTAGCAAGATCCAAACCGATTCACCCCATGGTTCGGTCGACTCAAAGGCCGACAAACCCAAATCGACCTTCCAATTTAAGCACTTCATGGCTTGTAAACCCTTAGAATTTACTGGCAAGAATGGCGCTACCGCCATGATGAACTGGTTTGATGCCATCGAGCTTACCTTCTTGCAAAGTGGTTGCCCTGACGAACTAAGAACCTTGAATGCAACCGGTGTGTTTCGTGAAAAGGCACTTGAGTGGTGGACAACTGAGCGTAACAAGAGAGGAAACGAGGTCGCACACGCTATGCCGTGGGACGATCTCAAACAACTTATGAAGGATCACTTTTGTCCCCCTCACGAACTCCAAAAGTTGGAAAATGAATTCTGGAACCTCACGCAAAAAGGGAGTGACATGGATGGTTTGATTACACGCTTCAAGCAGCTTAGTGTTCTATGCCCTGGTCAAGTAGAAACCGCCCCAAAACCGTGGCCAAATTCATTCGTTGTGTTGCACCTTCTTTAACAAACCATCTTGCATCTGCCAACCCTCAAACCATTGAAGACGCGTACCGCATAGCTACCGAACTTAACAACAATTGTGTTCTTCATGGAACCTTTGACAAGGTTTCAACAAAGAATGCGCACCAAGCCACCATTGACTCCCCTAATGAGTCTAAACCCTCCCAGCAATCTAAGAGAAACCAAGGCAAGAAGCGGAAGGCTTCAAGCCAAAACTGCGCGGTCGTCACTCCGCCAAACCCACAACCCCTTCAAACTGTGCCTGCTTTCGATGGTGAACGCAAGGTTTATACTGGAACGCACCCAAAGTGCGACAAATGCCGATATCATCACCCCCCAAACGCTCATTGTCGAAAGTGTGACAAGTGTGGCCGGTATGGGCATCTCTCGCCATACTGTCGTATCCCCCCACAGGCCTACCAAAACCAAACTCTTTTGGCTCCAAATCAAGTCGCTCCTGTGCGAGCATGCTTCACGTGTGGTGATACCAACCACATGGCCAATGTGTGTCCTCAACGATATCAACCACAACAACCTCGACAGCAACAACCACAGCCACAACCCCAACAACAACAACAGGTTCAAGAACCCGCTAGGGGTCGAGCTTTCCTTCTCACCACAGCTCAGGCTCAAAATGCAAACGACGTCATCACTGGTACGTTTCTCATTAACCATGTCTATGCTTCATGCCTATTTGATACTGGTGCCGATAAAAGTTTTGTGTCGTTAGAATTCGAGTCTTTGCTCAAGTGTAAACGCTCTAAGTTGCCAAAATCTTTCGCTGTCGAAGTTGCTAATGGTAAAACCGTCAATGTCAATTCTGTTCTCTCCAATTGTTCACTAATCCTTAACGATCATACGTTCTCAATCGATCTCATACCTATGCAAATGGGTAGTTTCGACGTCATAGTAGGTATGGACTGGCTTAGGCGAGTTCGTGCTGAAGTTGTCTGTTCTGAGAAGTTTATTCGCTTGCCTCTTCCAAATGGTGATTCTCTACACGTCTATGGTGAAAAGCCTTCTCAAGGCCTTAAGCTTATGTCATGCATCAAGGCAAACAAGTGCTTACGCAAGGGTACCTTCGCCTTTCTCGCCCACATCGTGGAAAAGAAGGATAAAGGCCCAAGCATAAGTGACGTTCCTGTTGTACGTGACTTTCCGGATGTATTTCCCGAAGACCTTCCTGGTCCTCCTCCTGCTCGTTCTGTCGATTTTCGCATCGATTTAGTGCCTGGCGCTACGCCTGTCGCTAAGTCCCCCTATCGTTTAGCACCCTCTGAGATGCAAGAGCTCTCGAGTCAACTTCAAGAGCTTCTTAACAAAGGCTTCATACGCCCTAGTACTTCTCCTTGGGGCGCTCCCGTTTTATTCGTCAAGAAGAAAGATGGGTCCTTTCGTATGTGTATTGACTATCGTGAGCTCAACAAGCTTACTATCAAGAATCGATACCCTCTTCCTCGCATTGATGACCTCTTCGATCAATTGCAAGGCGCAACCTGCTTTTCAAAGATCGATCTTCGTTCTGGGTATCATCAACTTCGAGTACTCGAAGAAGATGTGCCTAAAACCGCCTTTCGTACGCGTTATGGTCATTATGAGTTCGTGGTCATGCCCTTTGGTTTGACCAACGCACCTGCTGTCTTTATGGACTTAATGAACCGCGTGTGCAAAGCATACTTGGACCGTTTTGTGATCGTCTTCATCGACGATATCCTCATCTATTCCAAGACGCAAGCAGAGCATGAGCAACACTTGCGCCTTATTCTTGAACTCCTTCGTACTGAACACCTATATGCCAAATTCTCCAAGTGTGAATTTTGGTTACAAGAAGTTCAATTCCTTGGTCACACTGTCAACAAACTTGGTATTCACGTTGATCCCGCAAAAATCGAAGCTGTGAAAAATTGGGTCGCACCTAAATCTCCGTCCGAAATCCGTTCGTTTCTTGGTCTTGCTGGTTACTACCGTCGTTTTATCTCCAACTTTTCGAAAATCGCTGTTCCTTTGACCTCCTTGACTCAAAAAGAGAGACCTTTTGTTTGGGGTCCCGAACAAGAAGAGTCTTTTCAAACGCTCAAGGACATGCTTTGCAATGCTCCTATCCTAACGCTTCCTGATGGTAACGATGATTTTGTCGTGTATTGCGACGCTTCAAACCTTGGTCTTGGTTGTGTCCTTATGCAACGCGACAAAGTTATCGCTTACGCATCGAGGCAACTCAAAATTCATGAGAAAAACTATACTACTCACGACCTTGAACTTGGTGCGGTCGTTTTTGCATTGAAGATTTGGCGACACTACCTTTATGGTACTAAATGTGTAGTCTTCACCGACCATAAGAGCCTTCAACACATCTTCAATCAAAAAGAACTAAACATGCGTCAACGTCGTTGGGTGGAATTGTTAAACGACTATGACTGCGAAATCAAATACCACCCGGGTAAGGCGAATGTAGTAGCCGACGCCCTGAGTCGTAAAACTCACGTCCAAAGTATCCGTTGTTTCCAACTCGTCCACGATCTTCAAAATCGCATACGTAACGCCCAGTATACATCCGTTAATGAGGGTAACCTCTACAACGAAATGCAATGTGGTGCTGAGAATAGTCTTGTGTCCAAACCCGATGGTATTCTATACTATCTCAATCGCATCTGGATTCCCAATCGTGACGATCTTCGCAATTTCCTGATGAAGGAGGCCCATAACACGAAATATTCTATTCACCCTGGTGCCGATAAGATGTACCATGATATGCGTACTTCCTATTGGTGGCCTGGAATGAAGAAGGATATAGCCACCTTCGTTTCTAAATGTCTTACGTGTTCCAAAGTAAAAGCCGAACATCAACGTCCCTCTGGCTTGCTCGAACAACCAATAATTCCCGTTTGGAAGTGGGAGAGCATTGCCATGGATTTCATCACTAAGCTTCCTCGCACTACAGCTGGTCATGACAGCATATGGGTCGTCGTTGACCGATTGACCAAATCAGCTCACTTCCTCCCCATTCGTGAAGACTTCAAAGTCGAGAAATTGGCTAAGGTCTACATGAAGGAAATCATCTGTCGTCATGGGACGCCCATTGATATCATTTCTGATCGTGATGCTCGTTTTACGTCTCGTCTTTGGGAAACTTTTCAATCTGCTATGGGTACTAAGCTTAACCTTAGCACCGCCTTCCATCCTCAGACTGACGGTCAAACCGAGCGTACTATCCAAACCTTAGAGGATATGCTTCGTTCATGCGTAATAGATTTTGGTGGCAACTGGGATTCATACTTGCCCTTGGCTGAATTCTCGTACAATAACAGCTATCACACGAGTATCCAAATGGCTCCTTTCGAAGCATTGTATGGTCGCAAGTGCCGTTCGCCTATTTCTTGGCACGAGATTGGTCAAGCCCAAATCACCGGTCCCGAGCTTATACAAGAGGCTACGGACAAGATTTTACAGGTTCGAGACAACTTATTGAAAGCCAGGAACCGACAGAAGAGTTACGCTGACAAAGGACGCAAACCTATGGAATTCGAGACAGGTGACAACGTGCTTCTCAAGGTATCCCCTTGGAAAGGCGTGGTTCGATTTGGCAAGAAAGGGAAACTCGTACCTCGCTACGTTGGTCCTTTCAAGATTCTCGAAAGGATTGGCAAGGTTGCGTATAGACTGGACCTGCCTGAAGGACTCAGCAATGTACACCCTGTCTTCCATGTGTCCAACTTAAAGAAATGCCTAGCTGACGAAGGACTCCACGTTCCTCTCGAAGACTTGCAAGTCAACGAAACACTTCACTTTGTAGAAAAACCGGTCGAAATCATGGACCAAGGAACCAAGCAATTGAGGCGCAGTCGAATTCCTATTGTCAAAGTTCGATGGGAAGGAAAACGTGGCGCTGAATTTACTTGGGAGCTCGAAAGCGAAATGAAATCGAAATATCCTCATCTTTTCCCTGAGTCTTCCTAAATTTCGGGACGAAATTTCCTAAAGGAGGGGAGACTGTAACGCCCTGTGTTTTGTACTTTCTATTTATAGCTTGTCTTACTCGTGTTGCTAATTTTGGAAGCTTTGTATCATTGTACTCGTTCCTTCTAGTACTCGTTGTAAACTCGAGATTTTGATCATGAATGAAAACTTGCATTTCCTTGTTACATACTATACATACACCATAATACGATTAATCATGAGATCATTTGATACTTCTTTGTGATACTTACAAACGTATGTTGAACTTGTAAATATGTGACATATACTTGTCACTTACAAACATGTTACATACTTGTACATTACACTTTTTACCTAGTTAAATCATGTTTTATTTCATATTTCACCTTAATACAAGTTAGGGGAAACATTGTTGCATATTATTACACAACTTAACTAACAAAATTACTCATTATAATGTTTTAAAAAAATAAAAAAATAAAGAAACATGGCAGCCCAAATTCAGCAAAATTCAGCCCCATATAGTTGGGTTTTGTGGGCTAGTTTCAAGGTGTAACCCCTTCTAAACACTTCCAAAGCCCAACCCATTGAAACCCTAATCCTTCCCCCTATAAATACCACTTATAACCAGCCTCCCTACCACTTTTGCAACACTAAAAACTCTCAAAACATCCTCCAAACCGTAGCTGAAAGCAAAGGTTCGAGTAGATTGACACCCCTTCACGAAAATGAGCATAACTCACTCAATTCTTATCCGATTCACTCGATTCTTTTTCCTACTTGCTTGTATAATCATGGGGTTCGATTCCTAGACTTCTCCTTGGAGAAATCAGACCTGGAAATGCCCCGAAATAGTCCATAAACTTTCTGTTTGTTTTTATGTTCATCAAAAACTTGTTTAAATCTATGCAACTTGTGTCCAACACATCTCATACCTATGTCCTAATGCTTACAACTTATCCCATGGTTGGTTAAGCTTAAAAACAAGGTTGAGACATCTAAATCAGAGGTTAAAACCTCATAAACTTTCTGTTTTTAATTAGGGTTTTACCCACAAGTAATGTTCAAGTGTGAAACTTGTTGAATGTGTGATGGTTGGATTAGCTTGGGCTATCCTTCATAAGAATCCACTCATTACTTGATGTTTTGCTATAGATTAGTTGTTGTTAATACCTTGATACTTGTATGTTCATGACCCTCCTTGTTGTTTATAACAACAAGTGTAGTGGTGAACAATAGAGGTGCCTAAATGGAAGCTTGTTCTTCCTACCTCATGTATGTATTCTATGACACAAAGAGGTACCTAAATGGAGACATTAATCTCCTACCTCATGCTTGAATCATAAGACTTGTAAACTATATAATATCTAAGTTATTCTATATGTATACATCTAAGTAACTAAGACTTGATGATGACTTAATAGTTATTTGTTAAGTGGACGTTACATCATCTATGACCATGCCCTTGTTACGACTCTAATGGATCTTAGAATCCATGAAATCATACCAACTCTTTTGAGTTTCAATAGTGTCAAGAACAAGAGTTATGCGTACAAGATGATTATTTTCACCTATGTTACTTTCTATATATTAAAAACTCCGAATCTATAATCTTCCGTTATACGCCAAACTCACACACCTACGTTTCCTTGTGTAGAAGGACAAGGTGCTCCGAACTAATTCATCTACAAACTTGCTCTCGGAATTTCAAGTCACCACTTGTAAACCGTGAGTATACTCGTATTTCCCCCTTTTTACTTTTACCACTTTTGGGGTGTAACATGTTTACCTATTAACTTACACATGAACACTTTATTAAACACATGAACGTTCCTATAACATGCTTGTATACGTGATGACTTGATACTTTAAACTTGGGTTATTCTTATGTGTTGAACTTATCATTAACTTCGTACGAGCCAAACCTTGACATATGTAGCGCTATAGGATTAACGACCCGCCCGTAAACTTGAGGTTATGTCTTGAGCATATTGCGTTTTCTTGGTTTGATATGTTAGACACATGCCATATTTAAGGTTTATCTTGAATCATATGCTTGCCATGAGGAATTGATCACACTTTTTAACTTATGCTATGTACGTACCAAACTTGTATACTCGCCTTTGCTTTTGCATTGAATTGTATTTTTAAACATGTTACAGGTTGATGATGATGAAATGAAAACGGATAGCAAAGACGCCTAAATACTCACTTAGACGTTTAGGTTTAAAGTGTTGTATCAATTTTGTTTATGTTATGTTGAACAATGTTGTTATTTGCTTTTCTTGTAATGTTTTGACATTTATTTTGGAAATGAAATTTGGATTATTAAATTATTGTCACAAATAGCGTTATGATGTCTCGAGCAATCTTCACACTTCGTCTCATCCCGATGTTTCCGCCATTGGTTGGGGTGTGACAGGGGGGGTAGACAACGAATACTTTATTGTTGCTAGATGGTCTAAGGATCACTAGATATGGCTCCAATATTGCCGTAGCGGCGAGCATGAGAGTAAGGCCACGGTTAGTGTCACACCCCTAAATTCCACGTGTCACCGGTGGGCCCGGTGGGGAGTATCGTGACGTGGTTGGCAACATAATAGTCAAACAACACAATATTTAAATGCACAGCGGAAGCAAAAGAAAGATAAAATATATTACAATCCGATTCAAGGTAATATCAAATATTACAACGGAACGTAAGATGGATCCACAGGCGGATCTTTAACAGAAAGATAATATCGTTCAACAGACTTTAACATCTAAAGCTTGCGAGACTTGATTATTGGTGCCTGGAGTAGCCAGCCTATTACGTATAGTACCTGCATTTAGCCTTTTTGGAAAATACGTCAGTTTACACTGGTAAATACAATTAACTGACTCATTTTGAAAATGGTTTAAGAAAATTAATTTGGATGCACGTGGCACAAAATATCTTTTATAATTTAATTAAAATGCACAGAGGCAAAATTAATCTTTTATACTTGGGAGAATTATTCAATTTAATCTTGTAAAAGAATTACATGTTCACTATGCGTTCGGTCACCCGGGTCGTGCCGGGTTTAAGGTTAATTGACACACCACATAGCATAAAACCGTGGCGGGAAAACCAACGGTTATACCTTTATAATTATGGACACATTGTTGGGTGTACGCCTACACCCGCGTGTCAAGGTCGTGGCCATTTCGTAAAATGCTGCCAAGGATATCCGGGACATGGTCATTAAGCTCCCAAAGGCGTAAAGCCAACAAAACCAATTTTTAAACGGGTCACATTGATAATACCCAACTACTAATGAGTTAGGGTCAATTGCCCGACCAAGCGGTAATTTATATACCGTAACCCAAGCCCGTATAATGGAAAATAAGTTAAAAGTATTTACCTGAGCTAAATATAAATTCAATCCCAGCCGTATATCAAATCAGCAAGTACAAATAGCTTTTACTAGGCTCCTAATCTGGAACGAAGGTTTTTAATAACCTATTAGATTCCTAACGGGTCTTTAATTAAGCTTAAGCTTAGACCGGTTAGTTTCAAAGATACGGTTCGTACGCATGATTAAGCGAAGACCGGATAGAATGTGATTTAGTCCCGACAAGTTCGAAGACTTGCTTAATATGGGTATTTCATACACATTCTGTATTTTGAGATAAAACCGATAAGGTTTGACCCGTTTCGGCTAATTTATGTAAACTAGTTACATAAACCGAACCGAACGCGTAAATAGCGTAACGGGTATTCATGAGAGCCATATACAGGTTTCCTAAGTTAATATGCTTCAAATATGTTGTGACATCAGTAAGATGTCTTTTATTATGCCCGAAACGAATTTAAGCACAAACCATGCCCCGTAGGGGTAGTTTGGTCATTTAAAAGGTTGTAAAAGAGTTTAAGTATTTACCTGAGTTACAGGTCTGATAAAATCAGCAAAAATACTTAGTTTACCAAGTTATAACAGTATGGCATTGCATATATGTGAAATTTATCAATTATAACCAATCTATGCACCGCAGGGGCATTTTGGTAATTTCACATAAGCCGTAAAGCTCAAAACTGAAGTCTGAGTTAAACAACTTTTGCTTACTGTTAAAAATATTATAGTTTGACTCAAATATCAGTAGGTATCAACCCTCGTATGTTTAAAATAGTTCTAGTACATACTATGCGTTAAAAACGCTTAAAAAGGCGATTAAAAGCCATTTCCGGGTTCTATACATAAAGCTGATATTTTTATTATTCCAGAAGGCTTAAAATAATTTATTTATCATATGTGATCAGTAGCAAAAGGTTTGGAATCGTTTAGATGTGTAAAACTCGTTTTATAGCCCGTAAGGGCAAAACCGACAATTACCGGATTAAGCCTACGACTATAAGTTATGCTCAGCCTAAAATTAATTAAAAATCTTCAAAAATCCCCAAATAATATATTACATCAGTGGGTAATAAGTTTGATATCAAAAAGTAGGCTTAACTAGGCCATACGCTAATTACGCCGTTTAATTAACATAAAGCTTTCAATTTACGCTAATGAGCATAACTCTCAAACTACACCTCAAACTGATGTCAAACTTTGGGTGCAAGTTTATATATCAGTAATTAAAGTTTCTACTTGTTTTTACATTTTCAAAAATCACGTTTTAAGGTGAAAAGGGCATAACGGTCAACATATGAGCAATTAACGGAATCATGCGTATCAATTGGTTAACTAATGAACCATGGTGTATAATCACAGAGGGTTATACTAGCATGTAACCTGGTCCAAATGAAGCTCTAAGGTATTTCTAAAACATACCAAAACGGGTCAGAACTGAAGTCAAAGCAAAAGTCAAAGCGTTGCGACTTTCGGTTCCGAACCAGCTCTAAACAATAAATTGTCGGGTTGAACATGTTTAGACATGTTCTTACACTAATTACCAAGTTATATTAAGGATCAAACAGGTTGTATGTGTTCTACATTGCTAATCATGTAATATTTAGAAATTAAGTATCCTGTTGACTTTTTGTTAGCAAGTTTGACCCGACATTTAACCTAGTTAGAGTTGGAATCAGGGGGAACCCTTTTAAGGGTTTATTACCCACATAATTACCAACTTGTAACTACTTTCAATTCGACTAATCACTGGACCATTAGTGATTAATCTTGAAGTCAAACTGTAATTACGACGGTTTGACTTTTAGCTAAATAACTAAGCTAAACTCAATTAAAGAAGGTTAAGCAAACTTACAAGAGTCCTATGCACGAATTATGACCACTTGAGTCTGCTTTGGAGCTCCAAGAATGATCAGAAGTGCAAGAGAAAGGTGTGAAGAACTTGTTGCAACAAGGGTCCTTTATATAGTGATTTAATCACCACAAAATGTTGACACACAAGTCTACCACTGACCATAACTCACTAACAAGTGTCCCTAGTGCTTAGGGGTTGTTTAGGGGTCAAGAAAGATGTGGAAAATCGGTTAAAGGTCGACCATAATGGCTATGGCAGGCAAAAACCCAAGAAAATCGGATCAGATGACCCTTAGTGCGACGTGTCGCCCCCCCCCCCTGGGACCTTAGCGTGGCGCGAGGCCCTCCTGCAGCAAATCAGAATTTTAGATTTTTATGTTATGGTCCTTGGCTCTTCAAAACTTTGTTTCAACTTCATTTCTTGCACTTTGAGCCCTCCAAATTGATGTTTAAGGGCTTTAAGACATATACCCATTTTGTTAAGTCCCCGGTTAACTTTATTGTTACCCGAAAAGTCCTAACTTTCAACGTTGACGCTTTAACCCCTCACATACGAATTTGGTCACAACTTGCTCATACGATAACAAAACTTTATGAAATTTATATCGTGTATTCTAGTGAGCATAATTAACCGTTACAAAGCTTCGGGTTTGTCAAAAGGTCATTCAGAGGTATAACTTAAACATGTTGACACTTTTAACCCCTGTAGTTTGTAATCTCTCACTTTCTTTCATATTTAGCTTCGTATGCTCCATGATTTATTCGTTTGAAGGTGTGAGCATCATGTAGGGTTAATGTACAATATATTTATTCACTGTTGACATTTAGAACTCGTATATACTCATACTTTTCATGTTTGTCAACTTTAGTCCTTTTAGAACATTCTTTCACACGTTCAGTCATGTGACACGTGTCAACACCTTATAGGACGTGAATTTTTCGAGGTGTTACATCCTCACCCCCTTAAAATAAATCTCGACCCGAGATTTACTGAAATAAATAAGGGTACTTTTCTTTCATCGTGGACTCAACCTCCCACGTGTATTCGGGACCTCTACGGGCGTCCCATTTGACCTTTACAATAGGTACATGCTTCCTTCGAAACTTCTTAACCTGTCGATCTTCAATCGACAATGGTTTTTCCACAAATTTTAAGCTCTCATCTATATGCACATATGTGTGTGGTATAACCAGTGATTCATCAGCGAAGCACTTCTTCAGATTGCAGATGTGGAACACATTGTGAATTCCACTGAGCTCTTCCGGTAAGTTTAACTTATAGGCAACTGACCCGACACGTTCGATAACCTCGAAAGGTCCTATGTATCTCGGGCTTAGCTTGCCTTTCTTACCAAATCGCATCACCCCTTTCCAGGGTGATACTTTAAGTAACACTTTGTCACCTACTTCGAAGTGAACAGATTTACGCTCTGGATCTGCGTAACTCTTTTGCCTATCTCGGGCAGCTTTGAGATGGTCACGAATCTGGACAATCTTGTCCGTTGTTTCAAAGACTATCTCTGGTCCTGATAATTGGACATCTCCAACTTTCGCCCAACAAACGGGCGTTCTACACTTTCTACCGTATAAGGCCTCAAAAGGCGCAGCCTTAATGCTGGTATGGTAGCTATTGTTGTAGGAGAATTCGATTAATGGTAGGTAGTTATCCCAACTACCACCCAAATCAATCACGCATGCTCGAAGCATGTCTTCCAAAGTTTGAATAGTACGCTCGCTCTGACCGTCCGTCTGAGGATGGTAAGCCGTACTAAAATTCAAACGTGTGCCCAAAGATTGTTGGAAACTTTTCCAAAAATGTGACGTGTATCTAGTATCCCTGTCAGAGATAATAGACACAGGTATGCCATGTAAGGCTACAATCTTATTTGTGTACAGCTGGGCTAACATGCCGGAGCTGTAAGTCTCCTTAATGGGTAGGAAATGTGCTGACTTGGTCAGTCTATCAACTATAACCCATATCGTATCATTGCCTTTCCTTTTCTTTGGGCGAAACATATCCTTCAATCACTGGTGTGCAATGTATTGCGAGTTCCGCCAAGCTCCTTAAATTGGTTTTAACTTATAAGCTACTTGATCTTGATACATTCGATTTCCTTCGAATGGTTCTATATATTCAGAGCTTAACTAGCCTGAAAATTTAACAAATTTGGCACACCCTTCCTGGGTGATATCTTTAGTTGAGCCTTATTCTTTAACAAGATCTTAGGAGGCTTGCTACTTTCATAAACTCTTGATTTTTCTGCCGAATACTGGCAGCTTACAGATGATTAGGGATTTGTATGAATCTTATTCGTTGTTTCCCATGCAACCTTCAGATCCTTATAAGTGGACTTCCCAAAGTCTCGTCCATCCAACGGATGTTTTGATATTTCATTTATACAAGGTCTCCAAAGGAGCCACCTTGATACTTATATAGCAACTATTATGGAAAAGCTTATCTTAAGATGAGATGGTTATTCCAACCATTGCTCAAAACTAATCTTAAGGAGTAGCTAATCCTTACAGTTAGTCGAACAAATCGATGATCCTGGGCAGCTGATAGCGATTCTCAATCGTTGCCAAATTAGGGTTGCGGCAATTAATACATAAGCAATATGAACCGTCTTTCTTATTCAATAATATAAAACTCTCAGAATATTGAGTCAGGCTATATGAGCCTATGTCTTAAAACCTACTTAATCAAGGTTTTGATTATTCCATAATCACTATGGAGTTTTCACAATACTCCAGCCCACAGCGGGATGTTAATCTTAATTCTACCTGCCTCCCAGGAGGTAAGCAGGGAAAACTTACGAGAAGATAATCAAGATACAAGGAGGCTACAGAGATTTTCCATATCTCAGGCTCCAGTTCATCCATCATTGCTTGTGTCAAACAAGTGACACATTTATGTTATAAGTCCACGAATTCCTTAATCGGGAACATTTACTTGGACAATTCCATTCTGGTTATCTTCTTTGAATACTACTAGTCGACTTTAGTACAATATGACCATTGGGATATCTCAGGGGTTCCATGTATTAAACCTCCATACTGATCAGGCATGGAAGTAATCCATGGGACACACTAGGATACGCCAATCCTCATATGGCACTTATATCAAACATAGTTTGGCATTCGCAGGCGATAGAAAAACAATGAGAAAAATAATTAAAATAACATATGTTGTCGTACTCTATGCGAAGAAAGAGTACTCTTAGATTTTTGGGAAGGATTCCTTGCCGATACTAGAAGAATCGGTTACTATGGTTTCCTTGGTAAGTTATACCTTGTGGATAATATAAAAGTTTGCTAAGCTTATGGTTTATGACGATTTATTGTTGCCTGTATTAAATCAGGACACTTAGCAGAAATTATCATTGGTAAATGATAAGGAATGTACTTGATGACATCGTGAACTGCCTCTTGGCATTCATCAGGTGAGTTTAGGCATTTCTTCTTTTAGCCTTTCCAGGCTTAGCTGCACCTTCTTTGGCAGCTTTATGGAATCTAGTTCCGATGCGGCCTTACTCACCACAGCCGCGACAGACTGCATTCTTTATGTCCCTACATTCCTGGGAAATGATGACCTGTTCCTTAGCAGATGTCACACTGCTTTGGTCCTGGTTTTATTCGACACTGTCCCTAGTGTCTTTTATAGCAATTCTTACATACAGGCTTTTTACTGAACTTTCGTTGCTTTTTATTAAGCCTGTACTTGCTCTCTTTCTTAGATTTCTGGGAGTTATCCTCCTCCTTTGGTTCATCCTTCGTATTTAAAGTGTGAACAGAGCTCTTCTCATGAGCAATTGAACGTGGTTTTGAATGAAATTTAGAGCGAGAAGCATTCGGCTCTTTGGATTGTTTCATGACCTTTTCCCATGGCCTTTCAAACTGCTGCGTTAACCACCGCTTGGAGATTAACTCCATTAATATTGAGGCTTTCGTTTGAGACATTATTTTCTTTTGTCGCATTAATAGCATCGCGACTATTGCCCATCTCATCCGAGTTTTTCCATACTCAAAACTTGGTACTAGTTACCAAATTAAACCATTATTAGTCATCATCCTGATGACCTGACATAGATTAGCCACGGCATCCACGAACCGTATAGGCCATTATGTTCCGAATATTCTTAACGAATGCTATTTGAATGTATATCTATTACATTTAGCTTAGGTCACAAAAGGACTATCAATGGCATTCAAGGTTTGGATTTGGAGCGAGTCCAATACCTGCTTGACAGGGGACCATAACGTCACAACTGTCTTTGTCACAAGGACGATTATAAATAGCTCAAAGGCTAGCCTTACATGACTTTGGTTATATATGTATACATATATGGCTTAGAAGCCTGTCGCGAGGGACGTAGAAAGATATGGCATAAAGCCCAGTCATGAAGGACATAAGTAATCATATGGCGCGAAGGCCTTATCGTAATGACATTTAGATACGACACAAATGGCCTTGTCTCTAGGACGTTATAGGATATGGCACTAAGGCCTGTCACCAGGGATGTTAACATTTAGTATGTTAACTTGTCACGAACGACGAATTATGGCACGGAGGCTTGTTATGGGTGACTTGAAATATAACTTGTGGATTTGTCACAAGGACATCAATTCATAGGCTGCAATCTTATTAGATCAGGAGTTTTAAGGCTTGAACATAGTTCTTCACCTTTGGACAGGGAGTCCTAGACTACAACTGTCATCGTTTTGAAAGGCGATTCACTTGACAGAAAGGTAAACCAATTAACATCACTAATGGATGTCTATTTATATAATTACCGTATCTAATGATATTAGTCATAATCACATCGATCATATTAACTATTAGGGTTGGGTATATTCCCACCATTTTGAACAGGGGATCATAAAGATCATAATGTTTGTGTCACAAATGGACAATATAATATGGCCCGTAGGCGAAACATCACTAATGGATGGTTATAATGGATTCATCATTTTAGATGATATAAGTCAGGATTGCATTAATCATATTGACTATTCGGCTTGAGCATAGCTCACCACCTTAGACAAGGAATCATAAAGATCATAACGTCAATGTCTCTGATGGACAATTTATTATAGCCCGTAGGCAAAACATCTTTTCTTGACAGGGAGTTGTAGGCTACCACTGTCTTTAGTCTCGGAGGACGTTAATTATAGCCCGCAGGCATTTCCCTCCTAAGGGATATTTATGGTATGATCATCTTTTCAGATGATATTAGTCGAGATCGTATGGACCCTACTGACTACTATGCTTGGACGTAATCCAACATCTTTAGACAGGGTCGAAGACCACCACTGTCGTTGTCTTATCGGACAACAAATTTAGCCCGTAGGCACTTTATCACTCACGGATGTTTATAATATGATCATCCTATAAGATGAT
Organism: Helianthus annuus; assembly: GCF_002127325.2. Lineage (NCBI taxonomy): Eukaryota > Viridiplantae > Streptophyta > Magnoliopsida > Asterales > Asteraceae > Helianthus > Helianthus annuus. Next base: position 32,305,244 of record NC_035438.2, read on the forward strand.
ATAAGCCATGATTTCTAGATCATAAGGCAAATTAGGAATTTTAAAAAAAATTTCCAATATAGGGATGACTGTTGTGATTTTATCGAATCACATTTGTCGGGAGTGCTAACACGTTCTTAGGTGTTAACAAGGATCTGAATCCCTTGAGTAGGTTTCACCATCTTGGCCGCGTAGGCTAGGTTTCACCTTTAAGATTCTTTTTAAAATGCATACTGGCAGGGAAGGAAGGATATTTATTTTATTCAGGATTTTACCAAAAATCCTAATTTATAAGTTAATAATAGCACAAATGGCCTAGTCGCGCAGACAAGTTTAATTTATAAGCCATGATTTCAGAGAATCGAGGCATTAGGGTTTTAATAATAGCACAAATGGCCTAGTCGCGTAGACAAGTTTAATTTATAAGCCATGATTTCAGAGAATCGAGGCATTTAGGTTTGAACCAAAGTTCATTACCTTTTCTTGACAGGGAGTTGTAGGCTACCACTGTCTTTTGGCTCATATGGAAATGAGCAAGGCCCGTAGGCACTGTATTACCACGTATGGTCTAAATATGATCATCTTAATTGATGATTTAAACCCATGATTCAGAGATCATTAAATTGGGTTTGGAATCTTTGGAAAGATCCTAATATAAAAATGACGTGTGTGATTTTAACGAATCACGTCTGCCAGGAGCGTTAACATGTTTTCAGATGTTAACCGGGGTTTGAATCTTTTTAACAGGCCTTACCATCTTGGCCCGGTCTTTTAATTGACCCGGAGGCTAGGTTACACCTTTAAGACTCTTAATTAATATTTAACGCAAAACAATCCTAAATTGAAATGTTAACAAGGATCTGAATCTAATTATGGAACTACCATCTTGGCCCGGTCTTAAAATGACACGTGGCTAGGTCTTGTCCCTTTTAGATTTTGCCATTTTATTATAATGGTAGATCTTATAAAAGGAATGCTATTTTTCATTTATTTCATATTTCCTATCTAGGATGAAAATTCAGTCATTCCACTATAAAATAAAAATTTCAGGTTTGCCCAAAAAGGGACTTTGAAAGAAATAATGTTGTCCTCGAAGGGACTGAAAAATAAATATGTCCTTAGAAGGACTATTAAGGAAACGATCTTCCGCAAAAAGGAGTTTCTTCTTTATTTTATTTCTGAATGCTTTCTCCTTGGTTGCACGTTTCACCTTGGCCGCGGTACGAAGCTCAGCTTTTGAAGGCTCCGGATGTGGAGAATTCTTATTACAGCTTCTTCGCTTGGTGACGTATCCAATATATAAAAATTTGGAAGCAAAAATTTCCATATTAGGATTGAGATTATTCCTATGTTAAGTCTAGACTCGAAAGTTTTAGGAATGTGCAATTGTGTAACTGAGATTAAACACAAAAGGCTAGTGTTTAATTCACTCAGTGTTGGCTCTGATACCAACATGTCACACCCCTAAATTCCACGTGTCACCGGTGGGCCCGGTGGGGAGTATCGTGACGTGGTTGGCAACATAATAGTCAAACAACACAATATTTAAATGCACAGCGGAAGCAAAAGAAAGATAAAATATATTACAATCCGATTCAAGGTAATATCAAATATTACAACGGAACGTAAGATGGATCCACAGGCGGATCTTTAACAGAAAGATAATATCGTTCAACAGACTTTAACATCTAAAGCTTGCGAGACTTGATTATTGATGCCTGGAGTAGCCAGCCTATTACGTATAGTACCTGCAGTTAGCCTTTTTGGAAAATACGTCAGTTTACACTGGTAAATACAAATTAACTGACTCATTTTGAAAATGGTTTAAGAAAATTAATTTGGATGCATGTGGCACAAAATATCTTTTATAATTTGATTAAAATGCACAGAGGCAAAATTAATCTTTTATACTTGGGAGAATTATTCAATTTAATCTTGTAAAAGAATTACATGTTCACTATGCGTTCGGTCGCCCGGGTCGTGCCGGGGTTAAGGTTAATTGACACACCACATAGCATAAAACCGTGGCGGGAAAACCAACGGTTATACCTTTATAATTATGGACACATTGTCGGGTGTACGCCTACACCCGCGTGTCAAGGTCGTGGCCATTTCGTAAAATGCTGCCAAGGATATCCGGGACATGGTCATTAAGCTCCCAAAGGCGTAAAGCCAACAAAACCAATTTTTAAACGGGTCACATTGATAATACCCAACTACTAATGAGTTAGGGTCAATTGCCCGACCAAGCGGTATTTTATATACCATAACCCAAGACCGTATAACGGAAAATAAGTTAAAAGTATTTACCTGAGCTAAATATAAATTCAATCCCAGCCGTATATCAAATCAGCAAGTACAGATAGCTTTTACTGGGCTCCTAATCTGGAACGAAGGTTTTTAATAACCTATTAGATTCCTAACGGGTCTTTAATTAAGCTTAAGCTTAGACCGGTTAGTTTCAAAGATACGGTTCGTACGCATGATTAAGCGAAGACCGGATAGAATGTGATTTATTCCCGACAAGTTCGAAGACTTGCTTAATATGGGTATTTCATACACATTCTGGATTTTGAGAAAAAATCGATAAGGTTTGACCCGTTTCGGCTAATTTATGTAAACTAGTTACATAAACCGAACCGAACGCGTAAATAGCGTAACGGGTATTCATGAGAGCCATATACATGTTTCCTAAGATAATATGCTTCAAATATGTTGTGACATCAGTAAGATGTCTTTTATTATGCCCGAAACGAATTTAAACACAAACTATGCCCCGTAGGGGTAGTTTGGTCATTAAAAAGGTTGTAAAAGAGTTTAAGTATTTACCTGAGTTACAGGTCTGATAAAATCAGCAAAAATACTTAGTTTACCAAGTTATAACAGTATGGCATTGCATATATGTGAAATTTATCAATTATAACCAATCTATGATGCACCGCAGGGGCATTTTGGTAATTTCACATAAGCCGTAAAGCTCAAAACCGAAGTCTGAGTTAAACAACTTTTGCTTACTGTTAAAAATATTATAGTTTGACTCAAATATCAGTAGGTATCAACCCTCGTATGTTTAAAATAGTTCTAGTACATACTATGCGTTAAAAACGCTTAAAAAGGCGATTAAAAGCCATTTCCGGGTTCTATACATAAAGCTGATATTTTTATTATTCCAGAAGGCTTAAAATAATTTATTTATCATATGTGATCAGTAGCAAAAGGTTTGGAATCGTTTAGATGTGTAAAACTCGTTTTATAGCCCGTAAGGGCAAAACCGACAATTACCGGATTAAGCCTACGACTATAAGTTATGCTCAGCCTAAAATTAATTAAAAATATTCAAAAATCCCCAAATAATATATTACATCAGTGGGTAATAAGTTTGATATCAAAAAGTAGGATTAACTAGGCCATACGCTAATTACGCCGTTTAATTAACATAAAGCTTTCAATTTACGCTAATGAGCATAACTCTCAAACTACACCTCAAACTGATGTCAAACTTTGGGTGCAAGTTTATATATCAGTAATTAAAGTTTCTACTTTTTTTACATTTTCAAAAATCACGTTTTAAGGTGAAAAGGGCATAACGGTCAACATATGAGCAATTAACGTAATCATGCGTATCAATTGGTTAACTAATGAACCATGGTGTATAATCACAGAGGGTTATACTAGCATGTAACCTAGTCCAAATGCAGCTCTAAGGTATTTCTAAAACATACCAAAACGGGTCAGAACTGAAGTCAAAGCAAAAGTCAAAGCGTTGCGACTTTCGGTTCTGAACCGGGTCTAAACAATAAATTGTCGGGTTGAACATGTTTAGACATGTTCTTACACTAATTACCAAGTTATATTAAGGATCAAACAGGTTGTATGTGTTCTACATTGCTAATCATGCAATAATTAGAAATTAAGTATCCTGTTGACTTTTTATTAGCAAGTTTGACCCGACATTTGACCTAGTTAGAGTGGGAATCAGGGGGAACCCTTTTAAGGATTTATTACCCACATAATTACCAAATTGTAACTACTTTCAATTCGACTAATCACTGGACCATTAGTGATTAATCTTGAAGTCAAACCGTAATTACGACGGTTTGACTTTTAGCTAAATAACTAAGCTAAACTCAATTAAAGAAGGTTAAGCAAACTTACAAGAGTCCTATGCACGAATTATGACCACTTGAGTCTGCTTTGGAGCTCCAAGAATGATCAGAAGTGCAAGAGAAAGGTGTGAAGAACTTGTTGCAACAAGGGTCCTTTATATAGTGATTTAATCACCACAAAATGTTGACACACAAGTCTACCACTGACCATAACTCACTAACAAGTGTCCCTAGTGCTTAGGGTTTGTTTAGGGGTCAAGAAAGATGTGGAAAATCGGTTACCATAATGGCTATGGCAGGCAAAAACCCAAGAAAATCGGATCAGATGACCCTTAGCGCGACGCGTAGCCCCCCTGGGACCTTAGCGTGGCGCGAGGCCCTCCTGCAGCAAATCAGAATTTAGATTTTTATGTTATGGTCCTTGGCTCTTCAAAACTTTGTTTCAACTTCATTTCTTGCACTTTGAGCCCTCCAAATTGATGTTTAAGGGCTTTAAGACATATACCCATTTTGTTAAGTCCCCGGTTAACTTTATTGTTACCCGAAAAGTCCTAACTTTCAACGTTGACGCTTTAACCCCTCACATACGAATTTGGTCACAACTTGCTCATACGATAACGAAACTTTATGAAATTTATATCGTCTATTCTAGTGAGCATAATTAACCGTTACAAAGCTTCGGGTTTGTCAAAAGGTCACTCAGAGGTATAACTTAAACATGTTGATTCTTTTAACCCCTGTAGTTTGTAATCTCTCACTTTCTTTCATATTTAGCTTCGTATGATCCATGATTTATTCGTTTGAAGGTGTGAGCATCATGTAGGGTTAATGTACAATATATTTATTCACTGTTGACATTTAGAACTCGTATATACTCATACTTTTCATGTTTGTCAACTTTAGTCCTTTCAGAACATTCTTTCACACGTTCAGTCATGTGACACGTGTCAACACCTTGTAGGACGTGAATTTTTCGAGGTGTTACAGTTAGGAAAACCGACAGCAAAAAATGCGGATGCCCTTTTATGGTGATAAGTAATCTCGACCAAAGTCGCCAAGCTTGGCGGATAGATTATCTACACAAGCATTATATCGAGAAACATAACCACGACCCTGTTGAACATCTATAGGGTTACGCATATGCCAGGAGACTCAATCCTAATGAGTTTAGATTGGTGCAAGAGCTGACAGATCAAGACATACAACCCCATACAATATGGAAAGTCGTAACCGAACTGAACCCTGAAAACAGTTGTGTTCCTCATTGTAGGAACCGTTCGCGTAAATAAATAAAATAAACAAATTTTATTACTGATTACAATACAAAGAAAGCTGAAAATAAACAATACTATTACAACTAAAATAAACAAATACAAGAAATGGAGTAGAAGCAGAAAAAACCGATGACTGAGGCATGTGTTCAATACGCTTCCCTTAAAACAAATTCCGAGTCTCCCAGGAGTACTCGTTTTGTTTCCCAGGGTACAACAGCCGAAGCAGCGTACTGCCGGTGTTAGCCTACAACCAGAAGGCTACCTTGACGAGAGCAAAAGAAGATCAGAAAGTTGTAGAGAGAATGTTGAATATGCTATTATGTAGCTGGTATCTTCTGCAGCTGGGTATGGAGCTGTATTTATACAGCTCCTAAGTCGAAACAGTCAAAAGGAATTAAGGAGAGTTTAAATTGCATTAAACGTCTTCAATGCAATTTAATACGTCATTTAGTTCGCTGTTATAACCGTTTGACTTGTCAGTTTCGAATGTAGAACTGAAACTGCTTCGTCATTAAATGCTGGAAGCTTCTGCGCGCGCGCGCGCAAGACACACTGGATCGCACGCAGGTCTGCACGCTCATGCGCGCTGCGTCCTTTTGGCTCATTGCCATGCGCGCGTGCGCCACACTGACTCAGGTCCATGCGCGCATGCGCCATGTCACCTGTGAGCCTATACGAGCACGCCACACAGTCGCGCCGTATTGGCTCACTCTGGTGCACTGCGCACGACACATCAGGGCCATGCACCATGCGCCTTCATGCTATGTGTACTCGTGCGCGGACTGCCACGTCACGCGCCTTGAACCTGCACGCCACTTCATCACTTGGTCCTTGCAGCCTCTGTGATCCACCACGCGCACGTGGTCAAAAATACAAAGGCGGCTCTCAAGCGGCTCGCGGCGATGCGAGCGTGCGAAGTGCAAAGTGCGCTATCAAAGCGCCACGCCTCATCGCCCACGCCACGCGCGCGCGCGCGTGTGCGAGGGCGAGTGCGAATTAGGGTGCTCCGCAGCCTTCGCGAGGACACTTAGTGTGTGCTTCCATGAAACACAATAAGGATGGAGAGTTCCCACTTAAATACCCATTTAAGTTTCATCTCTCCTCCTATGTGGGACAAGGTGCTACTCTCCCTTTTGTTTCAGCATTCAATGTTTCAAACACCCAACTCCGAGCATCGATATCTCCTTCATCTTAGCTCCGTTTTGGACGTGGTTTAGTTCGTTGTGAAGCTCTTCCAACATAGAACACAAACCCACAAATAAATATATAAAACCCGCTCATTTTATTATATTTATTTCTAGTCCAAAATAGGAAAAAATCATTTTCCTATATTTGTGAAAAATGCTATTTTCACCTATTTTTCCAACAATCCCCCACATGAAAAATGTTATTTTCATCAAATTTCCAACAATCCCCCACATGTATGGAAATCGATCTTCTCCTTACACTTTTCAATGATAAACTTCGACAGTTGAGTATTGCAAGATAGGTAGGTTGTTACCTTTGAACCTTCTTTTGTGAAGCATACTTAGCTTACTAGCGGTTTGTAGACGCGATGTCCTTGAACATATCCCCATTTGTGTAAACGACAATACACTTCACACAATACTCTCCCTGGTTTGGCCAACCCCTCATTGTCGTGTCCTATTATGGTCCTGGAACACTAGCCTGGTTCTGCGAGAGCTCTAGGATTTGCGCACCCCACAAATCCATTCGAAGCGACCCCACTTCTCTCTAACATAGGTGATTCCCATGAATCATTAAAAGCATCATGGTTATTTGATTTTCCGAAATCGTTAACCTTAATATGCTTAACCTCACTTCAATGTCACTGATTGGAATGGACTAGGAAGTATATATAACTCCCTTTTATTTAGTTTGGGGTACTCCCCCACAGTGACTCCGTTTTGGTAATATGATTAAGTTGTCCTATTGAACTTAGATCTTGGGATCTCCAGCCAACTAAGTTAGGTTTCCCTCATATTCCCATTTATCACGGGCTTTAGTCCCTTTCCTCTTGACGACGTTTCTACTAACTCTCTGCTTAAGCCTTTTGTAAATGGGTCTGCAATGTTATCCTTTGATCTCACATAATCAATTGTGATAACACCCGTTGAGAGTAGTTGTCATACCGTGTTATGTCTACGTTGCATATGCCTTGATCTGCCACTGTACATCAAGCTTTGAGCTATACCAATCGATGATTGGCTATCACAATGTACACATATGGCTGGCAAAGGCTTTGGCCATCTTGGAATATATTCCACGAATTGACGTAGCCATTCCGCCTCCTCGCCTGACTTATCCAAGGCGATAAATTCGAATTCCATTGTGGATCTTGCTATGACCGTTTGCTTAGAAAACTTCCAAGCAATAGCAGCTCCTCCAAGTGTAAATACGTAACCACTTGTTGATTTGGAATCTTTATTATCCGATATCCAGTTTGCATCAGTGTATCCTTCAATCACTGCTGGTTGTCGGGTATAAATTATAATGCAGTCCATAATCTCTTGTGTGTCTTATGTATCTAAGCACCCTCGTGATAGCTTTCCAATGATCCGCGCACGGATTACTGGTGTATCTACTTAGCCTACTCACCGCGTAAGCCAAGTCGGGTCTAGTACATGTCATTAGATACATTAGATTGCCAATAATTCTTGAATACTCTAACTGAGCAACTCCATCTCCTTTATTTTTCTTGAGATATTGGGAGGTATCAACTGGAGTTCGAGCTACACTCGTATCTCCCGAGTTGAACTTTTCAAGAATTTTATCCACATAGTGAGATTGACTTAACACAAGACCATCTTGGGTTCTTATGATCTTTACTCCAAGAATCACATCCGCTAAACCCATGTCTTTCATATCAAATCTCGCTTTCAACATGCTTTTAGTAGCTTTGATAATTTTATCATTACTCCCAATGATAAGCATATCGTCTACATAAAGGTATAAGATCACATAACCTTCATTTGTGTCTTTGAAATAAACACATTTGTCGCACTCATTTATTTTGAAACTATTGTCAATCATGACATGATCAAACTTTTGGTGCCATTGTTTTGGTGCTTGCTTCAAGCCATACAAAGACTTGACGAGTTTACATACTTTACCCTCTTGACCTGGGGCGGAGAAACCTTCAGGTTGCTCCATGTAAATCTCTTCTTCTAAATCGCCATTTAGAAATGCGGTTTTAACATCCATTTGGTGAACTTCCAAATTTCTTAAAGCCGCTATAGCAAGAACCAATCTAATTGAGGTTATGCGCGTCAGAGGCGAGTAGGTATCAAAGTAATCTAGACCTTCCTTTAGTCTAAATTCTTTAATCACCAACCTAGCCTTGTATTTATCAATACTTCCATCAGTTTTCATCTTCCTTTTGAATATCCAACGATATCCAAGTGGTTTGCAACCAGGTGAAAGATCTACTAACTCCCAAGTATGATTTTGCAATATAGAATCAATTTCATTCTTTATTGCTTCTTTCCATTGAGGTCCTTCTGAAGAGGAAACCGCTTCGCGATATGTATTGGGCTCGCCCTCAACCATATAGCTAACGAAGTCTGGACCAAAGAATTTTTCAACCCTTGGCCTTTTACTTCGCCTACGATCACTTTCTTCAACCTCAGGTCGTTCATGTGTCTTACCATGAACTACCTCATCAATTGGTGTAGATGAGCTTTCACCTACCTCAAAATTAGGTGTTGATGACGTTGCATGTGTTTGTCTTCTCAAAGGAAACACATTTTCAAAGTAAGACACAACGTTAGGATTCACCTCCATGATAGTGTTTACGTGTACATCAGGATTCTTGGACTCATGTACAAGAAAGCGATGTGCACTACTTTGATGTGCATACCCAATAAATATGCAATCAACAGTTTTGGGTCCTATCCTAGGAGCCTTAGGAAGTGGTACAATCACCTTTGCTAGGCACCCCCACACTTTCAAGTATTTGTATGAGGGCTTCTTCCTTTTCCATAACTCATATGGAGTTTCGTCTCTCTTTTTTAGTGGTATCTTGTTCAAAAGATAATTAGCCGAGAGAATGGCTTCCCCCCATATTTCCTGGCTCACCCCAGAACTTATCAACATGGCGTTCATCATTTCTTTCAATGTTCGGTTCTTTCGTTCCGCCACGCCATTTGATTGTGGAGAATAAGGAGGTGTACACTCATGTACAATGCCACTTTTTGCGCATAAATCGGCAAAAGGTGCAACATATTCGCCTCCTCGGTCGCTTCGCAAAGCTTTTATCATCTTTTGAAGTTGATTCTCAACTTCATTTTTATACAAGATAAATTTACTTATTGTTTCATCTTTACTTTTTAGTAAATATACATAGCAATATTTAGTACTATCGTCAATAAACGTGATGAAGTACTTATTTCCACCTCTTGTGGGTACCACTTTTAAATCACAAATATCGGTGTGAATTAAATCAAGGGGTTCGGTTATTCGTTCAACCGATTTTGATGATGATCTTGTAAGTTTGGATTCAACGCATGTTTCACATTTATAATGTGAGTCAATATGGAATGTTGGTATACAATTCAAATTGATTAAACGGCGTATTGAATTAAAATTTACGTGACCTAATCTACCATGCCATTTATTCGAATCAGAAAACTCAAGCATATAAGTAGAAGTAGTAGCAATTTTATTCATGTTTTTCTTGACTGCCATTACATTCAATTTGAACATACCATTTTGGGCATAACCCTTACCAACATACATTCCTCGTTTAGTAAGTACAAAAAATAATCGCTCTCAAATACTAAACGAAATCCAAACTTATTAAGCAACCATCCCGAGACTAGGCTCTTGCGCAAGTCTGGAACGTACAACACGTTGCTTAAAGTGAGCTCCTTCCCTGAAGTCCACTTCAAAATCACCGTTCCTTCACCCTTGATGTCGGCGGTGGCTGCATTTCCCATGTACAGCTTCTCATCTCCCGCAAGCTCCTTGAAGGTGGTAAAGAGGCTCCTGTCTGGGCACACATGACGGGTCGCTCCCGTATCAACCCACCATCCTTTTGGAGTGTTGGTCACAACATTGACCTCATCCAACATTGCGGTTTTGTCGGAAATCATTGCCACCAAAGGCATTCCGTCTTCATCCACCATGTGCGCGCGCTCACGCTTTGGTTTCTTGCATTGGTTAGCCCGATGCCCCGGCTCGTCACAGTTGTAACAAGTCTCTTGGAACGTTTGAGGTTTCTTTTCCACAACCCCTTTCTTCGGTCCAAGTTTGCTAGCCTTTGCTTTCTCTTTGTCCTTTTTCCCCTTGCCCTTATTGCCCTTAGAGGATTACCCATTCTCAACCAAATTGTCACACCCCGATTTCCACACGTTTCACCGGTGGGCCCGGTGGGGGACTATCGTGACGTAGTTGGCAACAATATAGTCAAACAACACAATATATAAATGCACAGCGGAAGCAAAAGATAGATATATTTCAACTGAATGCTATTGTAATATCATGTATCACAAATAGTTGAAAATAATCCACAGGGGATCAAAAATAAATAGGAAAATAATGTTCAACAGCTTGACGTCCAAGCTTGCGAGACTTATTGTGGACGCTAGGAGAAAGCCAGCCTAGTTCGTTTAGTACCTGCACTTAACTTTTTTGGGAAAATACGTCAGTTTACACTGGTAAATACATTCAACCGACAGTTTTGTAAAAGGTTTAATAAAATTTATTTGAATGCACGTGGCACAAACTTTTATAACTTGGGATAATTATTTTAACATAATACTTGTAAACGAATTACGTGTTTCTTTGTGTTCAGTAGCCCGTTCCGTAGACCGGGTTAAAGACTAATAGACACACCACAGGTATAATACCCACAAGGTTAATCCTTAAGTGAGCTACCTTTGTTCATATGCAGCTGTCAGGTGTACGCCTACACCCCGTGCTTAGGTCGTGGCCATCTCGTAAGATGATGCCAGGGATATCCGGGACATGGTCATTAACCCCCCAAAGGCTTTAAGCAACAAATCAAATTTTTAACGGGTCATCTTGACAATACTTAACCACTAATCGATTAAGGTCAAATGCCCGACCAAGCGGTATTCTATATACCGTACCCCAAGCCCGTATAGGGAAATAAGTTAAAAGTATTTACCTTTGCAAGTATAATTCACAAACAGCTAATGCAAGTAGCTTTTACCGGGTCTCCTATTCTGGAACGAAGGTTTAATATAACCTATTAGAATCCTAACGGGTCTTTTAATTCAGCCTTAGCTTAGACCGGTTAGTTTTAACGAAAGATACGGTTCGAACGCACGATTAAGCGAAGACCGGAATGGAATGTGATTTAGACCCAACAAGTTTGAAGACTTGTACAATATGGGTAATCCAACCACATTCTGGATTTTGAGATAATAATGACAAGGTTAGACCCGTTTCGGCTAATTTATGCAAACTAGTTACATAAACCGAACCGAACGCGTAAATGGCGTAACGGGTAACCTTAAGAGTCTTACACAGGTTTCCTAAGTCAATATGCTCTAAAGAGGTTGTGATATCAGTAGGATACCTTCCATTATGCCCATAACGAGTTTAATCCCAATATACACCCCGTAGGGGTATTTTGGTCACTTTAAAGATTATAAAAGAGATTTCCGGGTTATACAGGAAATCTGAGTTTTCTGACTAAGTTATAAAGTTCAAAATACTTTATTTATCATATGAAATTAGTAGCAATTGGATTCGGGTCAAAATACCATGTAGAACTCATTTTATGCCCGAAAAGGGTATATTTGGTATTTACCGAATCAAGGTCATAACCGTAGGTTATGAGCAGGTTAAAAATAATTAAAAATCTTTAAAAATCCCAAAATATTATTTTACATCAGTGTGTAAAAGGTTTGGTTTCTAAGTTTGGGTTTAGATAGGCTTTATGCTAATTGCGCCGTTTAATTACAAAAGTTTTCTTAATTGCGCTATTTAGCATAACTCCTATTCTAGACCTCGGATTGACATGAAATTTTAGGGACATGCTTAGAATTTAGTAACTAAGGTTATTGTCCTTTCACATGTCCAAAATTCTCGTTTTAAGGTCATAAGGGCATTATGGTCAACTTTTAAGCATATTACGGAAATGTGCAAAAGACTCGGACAAACAACGAACCAGTCACAGAGGGTTATACCATCATGTAACCTGGTCCTAAGAGAGTCCTAAGGCATATCTAGAACATACCAAAACGGGTCAGAACTGAAGTCAAGGCAAAAGTCAAAGTTTTGCGACTTTCGGTTCCGAACCGGGTCAAAACAGTAAATGGTCGGATCAAACAAGCTTAGACCAGTTATAATACTTATTATCAAGTTATATGAGTGATAAAACAGGTTACATGCCATCTACATTGTTAATTATGCGTTAAATCGAAAATTAGCATTCTGTTGACTTTTTCTAAGCAACTTTGACCCGACATTTGGACTAGTTAGAGTGGGAATCAGAGGGTGCCCTTTTAAGGGTTTAATGCCCACATAATTACCAACCTATAACTACCTTTGATTCGACTAATCACTGGACCATTTGTGATTAATCGTTAAGTCAATCGTTAATTATGACGGATTGACTTTTAAGCTATAACTAAGTAAAAACTCGACTAAGAAGGGTTAAGCACACTTACTGAAGTCCTATGCACGACCGGAGATGAGTAGAGAGGACTCTTGAGCTCCAGAGATGATCAAGAATGCAGAATGAAGGTGTGGTTACAATGTTGCATACAATGGCCTTATATAGTGATCTTGGTGGCTCAAGATCTTGACAACTAAGTCTAGCCATTGTCCCTAATCATCAACATGTGTCTCTGAGGCCTAGGGGTCGTTTAGGGGGTGCCCATGCTGTTGCAATAATGTTTAGAGTCGGTTAAAACACCAAACAGTGCTTCTGTCCACGTTTTCTGCATCTGGGAGTCTGTCGCGGCCCGCGTAAGACCTTAACAAGGCTTACGCGGCCCGCCTTAATCTCACTGCCAGAAATCAAATCTTCGCACTATTGACGCGGCCCTCGTAATCCCTAGCTATATCTTACGCGGCCTGCCAGAGACCTGCAGTAAGATTTTTCAAATCTTTTTCAATTATTGCAGTTGGCTCTTGGTTTTACGGATGGGTAACTTTGTATTATGAACCCTGCTTATTTACGTACAAGGGCCTCGAGACTTTTACTCATCTTGTTAAGTCCTTGGTTACTTTGTTACTACCTGAAAAGTCCTAACTTTCAATGTTGACGCTTTTAACCCCTCGGGTATGCTAAAGGGTCACTCAGAGGTATAACTTAAACATGTTGACACATTTGACCCCTGTAGTTTGTAATTTCTCTCTTTCTTCCATATTTAGTTCCGTATGATCCATGATTCATTCGTTTGAAGGTACGAGCATCATGTAGGGTTACTGTAGAGTATATTTATCTCTTGTTGACATTTTGAACCCCTGAATTCACATACTTTCTATGTTTGTCAACTTTAGTCCCTCTATAGTATTCATTAACACGTTCCAGCCTATGACACATGTCAATACATTATAGGTCGCAAATTTTTCGAGGTGTTACATCCTCACCCCCTTAAAAGAAATCTCGACCTCGAGATTTACTGAAACAAATGAGGGTACTTTTCTTTCATCATGGACTCTACCTCCCACGTGTACTCGGGACCTCTACGGGCATCCCATTTTACCTTTACAATCGGTATATACTTCCTTCGAAGCTTCTTAACCTGTCGATCCTCGATTGACACAGGTTTTTCAACAAATTTCAAGCTTTCATCGATGTGCACATCTGTATGCGGTATAACTAGTGATTCGTCAGCGAAACACTTCTTCAGATTGCAGATGTGGAAAACATTATGAATACTACTGAGCTCTTCCGGTAAGTTTAACTTATAGGCAACCGATCCGACACGTTCGATTATCTCGAAGGGTCCAATGTATCTCGGGCTTAACTTGCCTTTCTTACCGAATCGCATCACTCCCTTCCAGGGTGATACTGTAAGCAATACCTTGTCACCTACTTCGAAGTTAAAAGGTTTACGCTTCAAATCTGCGTAGCTTTTCTGCCTATCTCGGGCAGCTTTCAAACGGTCGCGAATTTGGACAATCTTGTCTGTCGTTTCGAAGATTATCTCTGGTCATGTCATCTGGACATCTCCAACTTCCGCCCAACAAACGGGCGTTCTGCACTTTCTACCATACAAGGCTTCGAAAGGAGCAGCTTTAATGCTCGTATGGTAGCTGTTGTTATATGAGAACTCGACTAATGGTAGGTGGTTATCCCAACTACCACCAAAGTCGATTACACATGCACGAAGCATGTCTTCCAAAGTCTGGATTGTACGCTCACTCTGTCCGTCCGTCTGTGGATGGTAAGCCGTACTGAAATTTAAGTGTGTGCCCAAAGATTGTTGGAAACTTTTCCAAAAATGTGACGTGTATCTGGTATCTCTATCAGAGATAATAGACACAGGCACGCCATGTAGAGATACAATCTTATCTACGTACAATTGGGCTAACATGTCGGAGCTATAAGTCTCCTTAATGGGTAGGAAATGTGCTGACTTAGTCAGTCTATCAACTATTACCCATATCGTATCATTTCCTTTTCTCGTCCTCGGTAATTTAGTGATGAAATCCATCGTTACCATTTCCCACTTCCACTCGGGAAGTTTAGGTTGTTGCAGCAAACCTGACGGCTTTTGATGTTCAGCCTTGACTTGCGCACAAGTTAAACATTTAGCCACATAGGTAGCTATAGACTTCTTCAAGCCTATCCACCAAAAGTTTGCCATCAAATCCTGGTACATCTTGTCAGCTCCAGGATGAACGGAGTATTTGGAACTGTGGGCTTCCTGGAGGATAACATCTTGTAATCCTCCATACACTGGAACCCATATTCGTCCATTTAACCTTAAAATTCCGTCTTTTCCATAGGATAACTGTTCTTCAGTTACTCCTAGCTTTTCATTAGGATAGTTAGCTTCTAGCACAGCTTCCTTCTGTGCAGCTAGCAACCTTTCATTCAAACTATTCTTTATCTCAATGCTCTTGGCATTGATTCTAATAGGCTTTACTCTTTCCTTTCGACTCAGGGCATCGGCGACTACATTCGCCATGCCAGGATGGTATCTTATCTCACAATCATAGTCGTTCAAAGTCTCCATCCACCGTCGTTGCCTCATGTTCAAATCCTTTTGGTTGAACAGATGCTGGAGGCTCTTGTGATCAGAATAGATCACACACTTGATGCCATACAGATAGTGCCTCCAGAGCTTCAGTGCAAATACAACGGCACCCAGCTCCAAGTCATGGGTGGTGTAATTCTTTTCATGCACTTTCAACTGACGTGAAGCATAGGCAATAACTTTGCCTTTCTGCATAAGCACACAACCCATCCCGGTGTGTGATGCATCACAGTATACTACAAACTCTTCTATCCCATCCGGCAATGTCAACACAGGTGCATTGCTTAGCTTCTGCTTAAGGATATCGAAGGATTCTTGCTGCTTAGGACCCCAGTTGAACTTAACATTCTTTCTAGTCAAAGAAGTTAGGGGTGCAGCAATCCTTGAAAAGTTCTCAATAAAGCGTCTGTAATAACCTGCCAATCCCAAGAAGCTGCGAATTTCTATGGGCGTCTTCGGCTCTTGCCAATTCATGACAGCTTCCACCTTGGCGGGATCCACTTGAATACCACGCTCACTAACCATGTGTCCAAGGAATTGGACTTCTCGAAGCCAGAATTCACACTTAGAGAATTTGGCGTAAAGTTTCTCCTTTTGAAGTAGCGAAAGAATACAGCGAAGATGCTTTTCATGATCAGCTTGGTTCTTTGAATATATGAGAATGTCGTCTATGAAGACGATGACAAATTTGTCCAAGTATGGCTTGCAGACATGGTTCATGAGATCCATGAATGCCGCTGGTGCATTAGTGAGCCCGAAAGGCATCACTAGGAACTCGTAATGACCATAACGAGTCCTAAATGCAGTCTTGTGCACGTCTTCATTTCTAACCTTCAGTTGGTGGTAACCTGATCTCAGATCAATTTTAGAGAAGTAGCTTGCTCCTTGAAGTTGGTCGAACAGATCGTCGATCCTGGGTAAGGGATATCTATTCTTGATAGTGACCTTGTTAAGCTCACAGTAATCGATGCACAGACGCATCGATCCACCCTTCTTCTTGACAAATAAGATTGGTGCTCCCCAAGGTGACGAACTAGGTCTTATGAAACCCTTGGCTAACAATTCATCCAGTTGCTTCCTTAATTCCTTTATCTCTGTTGGTGCCAATCTTTAGGGTGCTCTAGCAACAGGTGCCGCCCCTGGGATAATGTCAATCCTGAACTCCACTTGCCTATCTGGGGGTAAGCCAGGTAGTTCTTCGGGAAAAACTTCAGGGTATTCCGAAATAACAGGGATATCTTCAATCTTGGGTTTCGGCTCATCGATAGTTACCTGTGCCATGTAGATGACACAACCCTTCTTCAAACATCTAGAAGCCTTGAGCATAGTCACTTGCTCAGGCAGTCCATACTGGGTATCTCCCTGAATGGTAAGTAATTCACCAGACGGGGTCTTGATCACCACTTGCTTCTTATTACAGACAATCTGGGCCTGGTTGATAACCAGTCCATACCCAAAACTATGTCGAAACCAGCTAACTTCAAAGGAAGTAGGGTCAAGAGAAAAGAGTGGTCCTTAATAGATATGGAACATCCCTCTAAAATGGTTGAGGCAGTTTCTAAGGTGCCATCAGCTAGTTCCACCTCTTATTTCACACTTAAGGTCTTAACAGGTAAATTCAGCAATGTGCAAAACTTATTGTCTACAAAAGATTTATCAGCTCCTGAATCAAATAGTACTCTTGCATAGACATCATTTATGAGAAAGGTACCTGTGATCACGTTATCATCTTGCACTGCTTCCTTTGCATCCATCTTGAAGACTCTAGCATTAGTCTTCTTTCCTTCATCCGCTTTCTTGGCATACTTTGGGCAGTTTGTCTTAATGTGCCCCTTCTCGTTGCAATTGTAGCATGTTGCATCCTTCAGCTTCTTGCACTCGAGGGTTTTATGTTCCGTGGACTTGCAAATTCCACAACGTCCCGCCTGAGATTGGGATTTGGAGTCAAGTCTGCACTTCCCATAATGGTATTTCTAGCAAGTCCTACACTTGGGCTTATCCCCAGACTGATGCCCATCTTTCCTTGAACCAGACCCCTTCTTGTGGTCGTTGTTCCCTCGATGCTTCTTGTTTGATCGACGAGAGTTGTCGTCATCGTCATTCTTCCTTTTCTCGACATCCTTGTTCCTCAGCGATCTCAGCCTGACCGCATCCAGAGTGAGGGATAAGGATATATCAGCTACTGACCTGAATGTAGCTGGCCGAGAGGCTTTCACACTAGCCTTGATTTCCGGAGCTAAGCCTCCTATGAAACGAGCTATTCTCTTGGGTTCCGGGTCACCAGATAAGGAACCAACCTTGACATCGTGTTAAAGCTTGTAAGGTAAGCTTGGCAGTCCAGATTCTTCATTGTTAATGACAGAAAATCCGACTCAATCTTTTCCACCTCATGCTGAGGGCAGTAGTTCTCTCGGATGAGGGCAACAAATTGTTCCCATGACATATCATACAGGGGAATCTTCCCAGTTGCTTGAATCAATGATCTCCACCAGGCCAAGGCCTCACCCTTGAATGATTGCGACACAAACTTCACAACATCCTTTTCAGCACACCCGCTGATATCAACCACCGTGTCCATCTCATCTAACCATGTCATGCAGTCTATCGCTCCTTTATCCCCTGTAAAATCCCGGGGCTTGCATGAAATGAAGTACTTGTAAGAGCAACCCTTATCACGGGGTCCTTGATTCAGCACAAATTTTTGAGATGGGACACTGTGATGGTTTGAAGAGTGACGATCGTTATCTTTCTTCGGTTCTTCCTTCTTGGAGGGTGGTGGCTTGCTATGTGCCTCGGAAAGAGTCTTGGGCTTAGAATGCGATGCAGATAGCGTCCTACTTCGAGACCCGCTATATTCCTCATACTGTCGTTCTAAAGCCGTTGTAACAGCGTTGTCCACTAACGCTTTTAGTTCAGCACCCGTTATATTAATTCAGGCGTTATCATTGTCATTCTCCTTTGGATGACTATTAACTCCATTCGAGTCAGTCATTGTATTCTTGAACTGCTACATAAGAAAATGACAAAATTTTATTTGGGGGTTTATTATGGAATTGTCTTTTATGGCAATTCATTAACCATGGTAAACATAGACCATATTTGGTTAATTTGTTACTCACATTTATTTAGGATTTGAATATAACTTATCCTAATTACAAACAATATTGTTAGTGGCACAAAAGCCTAGTCACAGGGACGTTTTTATATTATAAGCCAGGATTTCAGAGAATCAAGGTATGAAGGTTTGAACATAGTTCTTTACCCCTTTTCTGACAGGGAGTCATAGACTACAACTGTCTTTTGTCTTATATGACAATGAGTATGGCCCGTAGGCACTACATCACTAATGGATGCTTGATAAGTGATCATCTTACTTGATGATTTAAACCCATGATTTATAAATCATTAATTTAGGTTTTGGAATCCTTAGAAGGATCCTTGTGTAAATGACACGTGTGATTTTAACGAATCACGTCTGCCAGGAGTGTTAACATGTTTACAGAGGTTAACCGGAATCTGAATCTTCTAATCAGGTCTTACCATCTTGGCCGGGTCTTATAATGACACAAGGCTAGGTTACACCATTAAGATTCTTTATTTAATAACTGGAATGAAATTTATAAACATAACATTCCAATATATATAAAAAGATTACACACTGCCTTAAACGGGACTTTTTAAATAGACAAAATACCTACGCAGAGGTTTATCAGAAAACAAGTCCACGCAGGGACCAAATACAAGGATAGATGTCTACACAGGGACTGAAAGATAAGCCCACGCAGGGACTGAAAGGCAAGTCCACGCAGGGACTAAACACACTATAAATGTCCGCGCAGGGACTAAAAGAAGGTGAATGTCCACGCAGGGACTTGATTGAAATAGGAAATACAATAGTACCTATAGAGACTAATGATCTCGCTTCTTCTTCCCCTTTAGCAGGTTTGCTAGGCCCTTGAGGAATCCACGATTGTTCTTATGTTCTTGCTCAAAATCTTGTTCCACCCTGTTTAAACGGTGGAGGATTTCTTCCTGTTCCGGTGGGGAAAAACGTGGCTGCTGCGACGGTTGCTGAACCAGATGTCTAGCAGGTGCTGGATACCCATGAGCTGAGTATCCCAATCCCCAAGGATTTCCATAAGGTCCTTCGGGATGGAGGGCGTTGTAGTTGGCCGCTACCAAGTATGGGTCGGCATCAGCATAATTAGAGTGAGTGTGAGTCGGCAGCTCAAACGGGTTATACGCTGTGGAACCGATGTATGTAGGTATCGGGTTATCATAGCCGAATGGTGGCGGAGGTGGTGCAACTGGTGCAGAATTCACCTCTGCAGGGTGATTCAAAGGTCCACCCATTTGTGGGTCTTCTGGCAGTGGCAGAAAATGACTTCCACTCGAGTGGCGAGGGGTGCTAAAGTGAAAATCCCCTCCTCGTTTGGACATTCGTGCGCCTGATCTCCTACGCCTTGGCGGATCCAGAGGTGCTTGATGAACTGGTGGCGGTGGAGGCGGTGGCGTAACTGCCACGAAACGCGAATCCTCGGAGGGATCCTGCTGCTGCTGTTGTTGCTGTTCATGAGGCGATAAATGGTGAGAGGGTGTAAAGTACCAATCACACTGGTTGAACCTTGCTTGGTAACTATCTGGACCCTGATAGGGTGTTCCATGGAAGGATGACCCATCAGAGATCTCGATTGGATGGTTGGGGGTACCTCTTGCAGGCTCGACGGGATCCGTATCCTCGTCCATGTCCATCGCATTGTCTTCGGAGAAATGGTCCTCTGGTCCTAGTGGGTTAAAACCTACTGGTTCCTGGACAAAGTTTGCCGGGTTGAATCGGCCCTGAAAGACAGGAGTAGGGTCGCCAAAAGAATGGTGCGAAAGGGATCGCTGGAGAGGTATATACGAAGGTTGAGGGTTATCGGGCTCGTTTTCCGAATTCGGCCCAAAAGAGTGACGGTAAGAAGGTTTCGAACTGTGTGAGGTAGACCGTCTAGCGGGCTCAAAGAGGTTCCTCCTACGCCTCTGTGGTTCGCACTCCTTATGCTGGAAGGAGCTCGCATGTGTGAAGGTCCGGCCTCGTGATCATTGTGGGTAGTGATTGGCCCTTTGCCTCTTCCTCCTCTTCTGATTGCTGGTGGCATATTTCCTGCTTTCACAATTTTAAATCAACAACAAACAATAAAGGGCAAACCAGATCAACAATTCGAATTCGTCCTATGTTCTTGTCTAGACTCGAGTATGTGCAATTGTGTCATTGAGATTAAACACATAAGGATAGTGTTTAATTCACTCAACATTGGCTCTGATACCAATCTGTCACACCCCGATTTCCATACGTTTCACCGGTGGGCCCGGTGGGGGACTATCGTGACGTAGTTGGCAACAATATAGTCAAACAACACAATATATAAATGCACAGCGGAAGCAAAAGATAGATATATTTCAACTGAATGTTATTGTAATATCATGTATCACAAATAGTTGAAAATAATCCACAGGGGATCAAAAATAAATAGGAAAATAATGTTCAACAGCTTGACGTCCAAGCTTGCGAGACTTATTGTGGACGCTAGGAGAAAGCCAGCCTAGTTCGTTTAGTACCTGGAGTTAACCTTTTTGGGAAAATACGTCAGTTTACACTGGTAAATACATTCAACCGACACTTTTGTAAAAGGTTTAATAAAATTTATTTGAATGCACGTGGCACAAACTTTTATAACTTGGGATAATTATTTTAACATAATACTTGTAAACGAATTACATGTTTCTTTGCGTTCAGTAGCCCGTTCCGTAGACCGGGTTAAAGACTAATAGACACACCACAGGTATAATACCCACAAGGTTAATCCTTAAGTGAGCTACCTTTGTTCATATGCAGCTGTCAGGTGTACGCCTACACCCCGTGCTTAGGTCGTGGCCATCTCGTAAGATGATGCCAGGGATATCCGGGACATGGTCATTAACCCCCCCAAAGGCTTTAAGCAACAAATCAAATTTTTAACGGGTCATCTTGACAATACTTAACCACTAATCGATTAAGGTCAAATGCCCGACCAAGCGGTATTCTATATACCGTACCCCACTCCCGTATAGGGAAATAAGTTAAAAGTATTTACCTTTGCAAGTATAATTCACAAACAGCTAATGCAAGTAGCTTTTACTGGGTCTCCTATTCTGGAACGAAGGTTTAATATAACCTATTAGAATCCTAACGGGTCTTTTAATTCAGCCTTAGCTTAGACCGGTTAGTTTTAACGAAAGATACGGTTCGAACGCACGATTAAGCAAAGACCGGAATGGAATGTGATTTAGACCCAACAAGTTTGAAGACTTGTACAATATGGGTAATCCAACCATATTCTGGATTTTGAGATAAAAATGACAAGGTTAGACCCGCTTCGGCTAATTTATCCAAACTAGTTACATAAACCGAACCGAACGCGTAAATGGCGTAACGGGTAACCGTAAGAGTCTTACACAGGTTTCCTAAGTCAATATGCTCTAAAGAGGTTGTGATATCAGTAAGATACTGTTAGGATCCGAGGCTGACCTGACTGTGCTTGTTTGTATGTATTGAACATTCAGAGTATATGAAATGATGTAAAGTGCAGCGGAATTGTATACAAACTTTGTAAACACAAACATAGAAGAGAACAGAATGTTTAAACACTTGTTTCACTTGGAGTCAAATGATTACAATGAAAATCAAAAGATTACAAGCATGCTTACAATACTATGCTCCCCCTCAGCCTGATACCCCAAGGTTGGTTGCACAAGATGAAAGGATTGGACTGAAGAAGAAGAAACCACTCAGTCAATCAAATGTAACAGTACAGGGTACTGTTACATTTATAGGCAAACCAAACCACTGAAGCATCTTAGCTGACGTCACCATGATAGTGACTTCTAACAGCCTAACAACCTATAAACACTGATCTATACAAAACTACTGATGTCTAACAGCTGATTGATAATACAATACAAAACAAGTCTAACACTGTTCACGTTCCACTGTTGTAGCCTAAGCACTGATTACTTGATCATCAGTGCTTCCTTCAAAGGTGATCAGTCTTTGAGTGGGCAGTGCTTGTGTCTTCAGCAGTACTTAAGAAACAACAGTAGATAGAGCAACAGTGTTTGTCTTCAGCAGTCTTTAGAGTATCATCAGTGTTTGGTTCATCAGTTGTTGTAGTGAGCAGTACTTCAGATCCATCAGCTGTTATAATGCCACTGTCAAGGGGAAAGCAAAGAGTAAACTGCTGCTTATGGTAGTCCTCTGATGTGATCCGGTTTTGGCTTTACATTATCTGTTCCTCTGGTAGGGTTCAATCCCAACAATCTCCCCCTGGAACAGATAATGCCAAAACCTTTCATTATTCAGGACCTTTATTTCTCATCAAGAGTTCCTTAGCTTGTTTCTTAAATTCAGCTTTAAATTCCTTGGAACTCTGGTCATCCTCATCCCTACACAATGTAAGTTCAAGGAGATCCTGCAGATCTTCAACACCAAGGCCAAGTGCGTCTTTCCTTGATATGTACTTCATTTCGCCATTGGATCTGACCAAGGTAAACACGTGGGTCTTTTGATCAGACATCCACTTTAGTATTTTAAATCCTAATGGGTTTCTTGGGAGAGATTTATTCTTTGATGAGTTGGGGGATGATGGCCTTGTAAACACTTGCAAGCTCTCAGACATTCTTTTGAAGGCTTCTTCAATGACTTTGTTTGCTGCAGTTATGTCTTCTGCAGTTTCTTGTTCAATAAGCTCTTGCCTTTCAATTTCTGATATGTCTGTTGCAGTGTTTGGTGATGCAGGCTTGTTTAACACCTTCTCAAAAAGGTTCTGAAGCTTTGTTGAGCTATCTTCTTTCAGACCCATTTTCATGATGGCGTCCTTGAAGTACTCTGCTTCTCTTTCTTTGACCTCTTCCTCAGTCAGCTGTTTACCTTCCTTTTGGTCTGACACAAAAGTAGGATTGTATGCTGATTTGAACATTGTTCTGAGGTTTTCAATCTGCTGTTCAAGTTTCATCATATGTTCTCGTTTCTTTGAAGCACTTGAAGCAGTTATCTTTCTTTTCTTCAGCCTTTTATAGGCTTCATCAGTCTGCTGCCTGGACCATTTTGATATGGCTTCAGCGGTATCCATTTTTGCATCCACCAGCTCCTTTTTCTTTCCTATGTATTCAGTAGTGAGGTCAGCAATGAGCTTTTTGTATTTGCTCCAGTTTGGAGCATTTTTCTTCTTTGTAGGATCATTTTTGATTCTGTCAATCCTCTCAGCTTCATGCTTTAATGCAACTAATGGCCATTCTTCAAACTGTTGTTCTTCAGTAGGATAGAATTTCTCTTTCATGATGTAGGCTAGATACTGTTTCCTTAACTTTTTCTTTCGATCAGCCTTTTCTTTGAGTAGCTCTTATGCACTTCTTCTTCTATCTGCTTTACTTTTGTGAAGTAGAACTCCAGTCTTTTAGCAATGCCTTCGTCGCTTAGACCTTCACTTTCACTCTCAACCTTAGCTTTTACTTTCGCTTGCCTTGCCTTGATCTTGAGGTAATCATCCATATCCTCTGGTGGCATGTAGCCTATGAGTGAGGAGAATCTTCTTTTTGAAGGATCTTCTTCTGTATAGATTTGCCTCATCTCATTTTTGAGAGCTTCAATTTCCAGTGGATATTTTGCAGCATTAGGATCATGTATTTCCTCATTGGCAGGGATTGGCTTTCTTTTTCTACTGAGGAGCTTTGGTTGTGATATAGGAAAGGTGATAGCAGTGGTGGATGATTGACTAACAGCTGCTGAAACAACTGGTGTCTCAACTGCTGTTGTCATTACAACTACTAATGTATCAGCAGATGTCTTCTGCTTTTGAGCAGGGGTTATGATGGCAGTTGTTTGAGTGGTGATCAGTGGTAGACTAACAGTAGTTGAAACAACTGGTGTTTCAACCACTGTTGCCATTACAACAGATGTTGTAACATCTGTTGTCTTCTGCTTTTTGGCAGGGGGTGATAATGGTTTGGCTGTTTGTGATGGTAGTGGTGGTGGAACAGTGGTTGTGATGGTATGTGATAGAGTGGTGTGTGTTGGAGGTGTGTGTGTTGTTGTC